>NW_027116929.1:0-90057 GCF_024137725.1 Prorops nasuta
TCAAACTGTGATAATTGAGATGAATATTAAAATAAAGAAACTGACAGATTAGATATATAATATAACATGTAAGATATTTTACAGTACTTTGTGGGATTTTATTTAAAGTTAATATATGTAAAATAAAATTTTTGTTTTCTTTTTACAATTGTATCTATATTAATTACTATATGTTGCAATCTCTTAAAATTAAGCCTCTGCTTTTATTAGCAAACTAATAGTTCCACACGGCAGTGATGCCAGAATCAAGCTTTTAGCAACAAAAATGCAGATAAGCGCTAGACAGCAGCAGTATAGAAAATTTAAAGAGAAGCGGTACAAACACAACTATGCCTGGAGAGCATAGGTGTGATTTGGACTTCAGGCAACATTGGCTTTAGAAGAAGAGCGACTACCGCTAACCTTGACATTTTTACGTGTCATCCGTGTGAAGTGGTGCTGCGTTTACCTAATAACTCAAAGCAAATAAAAATGCTTTTCCTAAATTGATTTTTAATTTTGATAAAATGGTCAAATGTAGCCATTAATTAATTAGATTTGGTAATAAATACAGAAAATGCGTTTTATTATAACAAATGAGTTGAGGTAAAATAAACTCAATGTTTTTATATTAATCTGTTAACAAATGCATTTTTTATTTATTATTGAGTCCAATAAATTAATGGTTATTAAAAAAAAAATTCCTTGTAATGAAAAAAAAAATAAAAAATTTTAAACTTCACCAAGCCTCGAACACGAGCCCACCGCATGACAAACGGCAACCTTACCGCCTGCGCTACAGCGCTCACTTGATGTACCAAAAGCAAAACAGCCTTTTAAAGACTGAATACAATTCTTTCATTAACTCGTCATAAACGATCAAGAATTGGCTGTAATAATAAATACATTTATATACACAGCATTATTGCACTAAATTTATTATATTTTTAATTTGGAGCATACATTTTGCATGCAGATACAATAGTTTAAGGGTAACCATTCAGTACTCTAAATACATTAAGCTGTTCATATGCTCCATTGTCATAAATTAATTAAATAATATTATAATATATGTTACACGTGTAATGGTATAATTTATGATAGATGAGCATATGAATAGTTTAATGTATTTAGAGTACTGAATGGTTACCCTTAAATTATCATATCTTCATGCAAAATGTATGCTTCAAATTAAAAACAATAAATTTGGTACAATAATGCTGTGTAAATAAATGTATTTATTATTACAGCCAATTCTTGATCGTTTATGACGAGTTAATGAAAGAATTGTATTCAGTCTTTAAAAGGCTGTTTTGCTTATGGTACATCAAGTGAGCGCTGTAGCGCAAGCGGTAAGGTTGCCGTTTCATTCCTCTTCGAACGTTGCTAGCGAGCGGATAAATTTGACTTAACCTAAAACACTCATAGTCCCAGAATAATACAGTTTCCTGTTCAAAAGAATATACCTAAAGAAGAAAAATAACCTTACAAATCCTAATCCCAATTTTGTACAAGGTAAGGAAATCTTGACTAATAATTACAAATCCTACAAATCCTAAGTATTGTCCATCGGGTCCAAACCATGGCTTCGCAGAAGGATAATATAGAGCTTAATTCTAATAAAGATACCCTATCTATAGACAACTCTAGAATATTGTCTAAAGCGTATGAACAATCGGATAACAGATATAATGACCAGCACGCGGGTCCGTTCTTAACTCACATGATTTCAAACGATTTTAGGGTGAATCTAGGAAATCTTCATTTAATGAAAGTAGGTAAGCTGTTAAATAAATACATTAGCACTAATATAACCCTAAAAAAAATTAGTAAAACAACGATTCAACTCAAATGTGAAAACTACGAACAAGCAAATAAGTTAACTGAAAATAACGAAATAAGCAACAAACTAAACTGGTTCACATTTATTCCAAATTTTGCTGTATACAAAACTGGAATAATTAGGAATGTTTTTTCTGAGCTATCAGAAAGAGAAATTTATGATAATATAGTATTAAACAATCCGAACATCGAAATCAAGAAAATCGAAAGAATGTCGCGTTGGGACAATAATAACAAGGTAACAATACCTACCAACTCGATCAAAATAACAATTCTAGGTAACACATTACCCAGTTATGTTTACCTTTTTTTTGTGAAACTTGCAATAAAACCTTTTGTTGACAAAGTACTAAAATGTTTCCAATGTAAGAGATTTGGTCACACAAAGAGCCAATGTCGTGGACACTTTAGATGTGGAAATTGCTCAGGAGATCATAATGAGGAGACATGTACTGATAAAATATTGTGTGGTAATTGTCATGGACCCCATAAAAGCCTTGACCCTAGTTGTCCGATATTCAAGTACATGGCCCTCATTAGGAGAATCACAGCATACACAAGTTGCACTAAAAATTATGCTAGGAAATTAATAAAGTTAAACAATTTCACAAACGAAGTAGAAATAGAAAATCACTTTGATTCAAAGGCTAAACCAGACACTTCTAATCTATTGTCTGATTGGATTGACCTATACTATAGTAGGCATAATAACACTCATCAACGCAAAATAATTGAATATGACTCAATTGCTCTAAATTGTGAAGAAGTAAATTCTGGAAAAGATAATAATATGGGAAATAACGCTAATGAGTTGAGTAATGGAGATAATCCCACGATCACGGATGATATATTAAATTATTCTAACATTAAAAATAATGCAGACACTTGCCAAATTCAGTATAATCAAAACTGTCTTGGTAGCGAAACCCCACAAGATTTTGATGAAATCTTTAATTTTGGTTCTATAACTTGCAATTCTATACTAAATAATGACAATATAGAAAATATAGATCCACCTGAAGATATAAATCAAAATATTATAGACAATATAAGCAGCCATGATGAAAACTCAACCTTCATTAATATTCAAAATTCTAACCAATTATATTTGGAAAATGTCTCCCAGTCATATAACAATGGCACTGATGAGTTACAACAGGTTCAAACACCAAGAGATGTAATGGTAGTGACGGAGAGAGTATCCCAAAACACGAAATCGTTTCTACCTAAAAGTACACAAAAAATAGTTATGAAAAGAAGTAAAAGAAGTGTATGTAACAAAAGTTCCTTAAATAATCTGCCAACTAAACTCTTAAAGAAGGAAATTGTTTCCGAAATAGTAAACAATTAATACATTACATTACATAGACAATACCATCAACATAAAGTACCTTTCACCATCTGATTATTAATGACTCAGCAATATATCAAGTAGTTGGCAGACAATACAAAACGTTCAATAATGAAACAAAATGATTCAAAGCGAACTAAATCTTCTACTATGGAACGTGAGAAGTGCCACTAACAAATATGCTTATTTAACTCAATTGTCCATGGAATGCAATTTAGATTTGATTTGTCTGACAGAAACATGGTTAAATAGTGACATCAATTTTAATCTACAAAACTACAATACTATAAGAAGAGATCGAAAATCATTTGGTGGTGGCGTGGCCATATTTATTAAAAAATCAATTCTGGCATTCAATATATCATCAGAGGAAATAGATAGCTTGAACTTTGAAAGTCTTATCATCAAGTTGAATTACAATCAAAAGACGTTATGGGTGTTTTTAATATACAATAAGCCATCAAACGTCATTAAAACTCAAGAATGGTTTAAATTCTTCTCCAGTGTCAATAACATAACAAAAGGTTCAAATAACGTTTTAATTCTCGGTGATTTTAATTGTCAACATAATAATTGGGGTTCTACTAAGTGTAACTACGCTGGCTCTCAATTGTTCAACTTCCTCAGTACGTCAAATTATCAAATACTAAATAGGGACATGTCTACCAGATTCACACACAACAAAGTAGTAAGCATTACTGATCTAATTATAGTAAGAAACTCATTTAATTATTTATACAATTGTAAAGTATTAAATGACATATTCATCAGTGACCACTACCCTATAATTTGTAACTTTGATTTGGAGGATAATATCTCAGCTAGTAATACTAGATTCAAATTAAATACAAAAAAAAAATAGACATGTCCAGCTTTATAAATCATTTATCTACATACAAATCTAATTCACCGATTGACGAACATAATTTCATATATCAATATGATAACCTAATTGATTTAATCACTGAAGCTCTGGAAATTAGTAATGTAAAAACGAATAAAATACAAACTGAGAATAGTAATCACAAAAACAAAAAGTATAACTCATGGTGGGATGATGAATGTAAAAATCTATGGGAAAGAAAAAGAAAAGCGGGTAAAACATTTATATTGTGCAATTCTACAGTAAACCTGAATGAAGTAAAGAAATTAAACCTTGAGTTCAGAAAATTATGTAATCATAAGAAACAAGAAAAATTCAAAGAATTTGTTGGAAAACTAAATCCTAAAACAGGTATAAAGGAGATTTGGTTAACTATTAAAAAACTAAAAAATTCAAAAGCTCACGAGACTGCAAAGGGCATGGACATTCCAGATAAAATTGTTATTGAAAATTCAATAAACAATCTAACGCCTTTATGGGTTACCCCCCCCTCTCTTTGAAATGCTAAATGACATTTATAATATTAACAATAACTCAGCTGAAGAATGCATGAACAACGACCTCATGACAAGTTTTGATAACTCACCTATAAAACAAAGTGAACTGATAAATGCTATCAAAAAGCTGAAAACGAATACGGCTTCAAGTGGTGACTTGGTAAACAATGAATTGGTTAAATCATTCCCAAGTAACATTATTGATATAATCCTAAAAATCTTCAATTTCATACTAACTACAGGAAAATACCCTTTCAGATGGAACTCATTTGATGTCATTTTGTTGAAAAAACCTGGATCCAATAAATACAGACCCATATCCTTGCAAAACACTATAAAGAAACTATATGAAAAACTCATTCAACAAAGAATTCATAAATTTGCCGAAGCAAACTCTTATATCCCAGGTACACAGTTTGGTTTTCGCAATAACAAATCATGCCTTGATAACTTAGCGATTTTATCCGTTAACATATATTCAGCTTTTATCAAGAGATCCATACTAACAACAATATTTTTAGACATTGAAGCAGCATTCGACAGGGTAATCCCACAAATCTTAATTTTGCAATTAAAGGAACTGAAATTTCCTGAAAACATTCTTAAATACATTTATGAGTCCTTGACAATTAGAGATCTAAACTTCTTTGTAAACAACTTCCATATAGGAAACAGAATCTCATCGATTGGGTTACCACAAGGATCAGTTTTAAGCCCTATACTGTTCAACATATATATAAACCACATAAACAGGGTTTTACCAGAAGAAGTTAGATCATTAAAATTTGCGGACGATATAATTATATTTATTGAAAACCAAGACCAAAACACATCAAACCAAAAACTTACTGAAGCCACAAGTAAACTTGAAAACCACTTGAAGAACATCGGACTTAATATATCTTATAACAAAAGTAAGATGATTCAATTCACCAGGAAAAGGAAAATAACACCAATCAATGGCATAAGCACAGAAAATGGTTTAATCGAAAAGGTTAAAGAATACAAGTTCTTAGGTGTGGTATTTGATGAAAAACTATTATGGAAGGCCCACTTAAATTATACAATTGGAAAAATTTGTAAATTCGACCGTATAGTGAGATGGTTAAAGAAAAACTCCTGGGGAGCACACCCATCTACTCTTCTTATGATATTCAGAACAATAATTAGACCGGTTGTCGAGTGGGGCCTTCCGATATATTTAAATCCCTCCAACAACTATATTATAAATAAATACAATTCACTACTTGGAATCCTATTAAAAAAATCATTAGGAATAACAGCTAACGCTTCGAACAAAATATCCTGGGTTCTGGCAAATGAACCAACAATTCAATATAGAAGTAAAATAACATCATATAAATTTATTATTAACAGAATGGTACAACCAAACAGTCTCATAATTAAAGAGATAAAGGAACTAGATAACCTAATCAAGTCAAACGGTTACTCTTCAAGTAGATACTACCCTAAGCTGCTTAACATTTTCCAAGACATAAACCAATATAATAAATGCCTCCCTAAAATTAACATATCAAGTAAAAATAAAGAAATGAAATTAGTTATGGAAAATATTGCTATCAATTTGGATATAGGAAATACATGTAAGAAAAGCACAAATCCTAATAAAACATGGAACATGCTGTTGCAAAAGTTGATTGATGAATCAAATCTTGTTACTACCAAAATCATTTATACGGATGGTTCCAAGTTTCCAGAAAACGGTCCAGTAAATGCTGCCATATATGATTCAACGTCTAACACTATAACAAAAATCAAAATCAATAACATAAACTCTATATTTATAGCTGAACTGGTGGCTATAAGGAAAGCACTAAAAATTTGTTTACAACACTCATTAACAAAAAATTATAGATACGAACAATTTATTGTCTGTTCTGATTCGATGTCTGTAATATCGGCCTTCGACTGTGTAGAGCATCACTCAATTTATTCATCTCCGAGTCATTAAAAACCTTGCAGAAAATTACTTACATGAATAACCATGTTCATCTGATTTGGGTACCAGGACATAAGGGTATTATTGGAAACGAAATAGCTGACAATATTGCAAGTAATAACGAAATACCTCCTAACTTGGAAATCAAACATATTGACCCAGAATCTTTATATTTATACCTCAAGGGACAAACAATGCAAAGTTATAGAATGGACATTACCACCCCAACAAATAGTTCTGAAGATAAATTCTTTAAGACATATAATAAAGTAAAATTCAAAAAGCCATGGTTTGATAAATTTGATTTGAGCCGCAACGAAATAGCTATTACAAACAAGATTTTTTCAGGTCAATTCATAGATTTAAATTACTTGTACAAAATTGGTAAATCCTTATCCTCAAACTGCCCATGCTCACCCAACTCCCCACAAACCCTAAATCATTTACTCTGGGACTGCTCTCTAATGGACTCCTATAGATACCTAATAAACGATATCATCAAAGATTACAACCCAGATTTTGACATAATAAAGACTATTTACTATATTATCAATACCAATATAGGACAATTGAAAAAATTAATAAAATTCTTGAATAATATACCCAAAGTTGTGGATGTTTGAATTCATATTTCCCTCCTTATAGAGGGCGTTAGTATTAAAAACATGGCGAATGGTCATTGAATACCGAAGCCAACACAGAAAGAAGAAGAAGAAGAAGGTTGCCGTTTGTCATGCGGTGGGCTCGTGTTCGAGGCTTGGTGAAGTTTAAAATTTTTTTTTTTTTTTCATTACAAGGAATTTTTTTTTTAATAACCATTAATTTATTGGACTCAATAATAAATAAAAAGTGCATTTGTTAACAGATTAATATAAAAACATTGAGTTTATTTTACCTCAACTCATTTGTTATAAGAAAACGCATTTTTTGTATTTATTATCAAATCTAATTAATTAATGGCTACATTTGATCATTTTATAAAATTTAAAAATCAATTTAGGAAAAGCATTTTTATTTTATTCATTCACTTATACCATAAGTACTTCAGCTGTCAGATAGATCAAAGCTGTCACTACTCCTTATTTCTTTATTACACTTTATTTTTCAGTAAACTAACATTTGTCTTCGTTCACGCCGTTCACGGTGACAGGCTGTGAATATAGGGTGCATTCCAAATCACGCATGAAGCGCATAGAATGTACAGTTTATGTCACATTTATTATAGAATTTAAGTGCTTACTGCGCGCATATGCGTGACTCGGAACGCACCCATAATATACAGGGTGATTCTCTAACGGCGGGACATAGGAGATTCGTGTTAGTTGACTATAGCGCTCAGGATGATGGTATCTGAGAGCGCTGATTGGTCAATATCATGTAGTGCCAACATGAAATGGTCCGTTACCAATAGATGAATAAGAAAAATGAGACCCATTCGCCATTTTGGAGTGGAGAAGTATTTACATGAGTTGAGTTCAGAATTAAACTCTTTTCACTCCGTCTAGTAATTCTGTGTCCGGGAGCAAGTTAGAGAGTGAATAGGGAATATGGAAGAGCTGTGATAGCTAATTGCTATTCTATCCCCACTTCTAAAAGGAAAATAGGGGTAAGGATAAATAAGAAATATTGGCACTAATTGGGAGCTCCGTCTGACTAGTTTAAGCGGGAAAGAAGCAAAATTGACAAATGTTGGTTTCATTATTTTGGAATTAAATTTCAAACGTTTGTTTATATAAATCTAAGGGCCTGATAAAGTAAGTGAAATAAAATTTAAAATAATACAATATCGTGTATAGTTAAAAAATTAATCTTTTATTTCTTTTTAACAGTTGTTATGAATAATGAATTTAGTTCGTGTAGACTCTACCAATTTTAATTTAATTTATTTTGATAAAATAAAAATGGATGTCCTACTGCAAGAAAAAAGTAGTGAGTAGTTTATAAAATTATATTAAAAATATATGGAGGGATAAAGTTGCTACTGGAATTTTTCATTTTTGCTGTACTACTAAATTATTGCAATTAATTGAAAGAAGACAGTTATCAAAATAAATTAAATTAAAATTGGTAGAGTCTACACGAACTATATTCATTATTCATAACAACTGTTAAAAAGAAATAAAAGATTAATTTTTTAACTATACACGATATTGTATTATTTTAAATTTTATTTCACTTACTTTATCAGGCCCTTAGATTTATATAAACAAACGTTTGAAATTTAATTCCAAAATAATGAAACCAACATTTGTCAATTTTGCTTCTTTCCCCGCTTAAACTAGTCAGACGGAGCTCCCAATTAGTGCCAATATTTCTTATTTATCCTTACCCCTATTTTCCTTTTAGAAGTGGGGATAGAATAGCAATTAGCTATCACAGCTCTTCCATATTCCCTATTCACTCTCTAACTTGCTCCCGGACACAGAATTACTAGACGGAGTGAATAGGGATTCTAGGGAAAGCTCCGTCGGAGTAAAAAGAGTTTAATTCCGAACTCAACTATGCTAGTTGTAGCAGAAAGAGGTGTGAAATGGAAAAATGTCAAATAGTGAGGTTACTAAAGTAAAAATGGAAAATAATGAATGGAAAGTTCGAATATTCTTACTTTCCATTCATTATTTTCTATTTTTACTTTAGTAACCTCACTATTTGACATTTTTCCATTTCACACGTTTCACACCTCTTTCTGCTACAACTAGCATATGGCTGCTTTCCAGTTATGAAAATCGACACAGTGACAGTCAGACACAATCGGACACGAATGTACATTTTGGGTGACATGCAATGTACCATTTGTGTCCGATTATGGGCTTGAGCAGAGAAGAAGACGTAGAGACGTACGTCAAAAAAATGACGTCATGAACGATACGAAGTTGGCTTTTTGACGTGGACGTAAAAGTAGTTAAGGCAGAGAAATCTGTAAAACTGTAAGACGTAAGAGAAAGCAGCTAACCGCTACTTTTAGTTAATCTGGTTGTAGAGAAGCATGATTCGTTGACACGAATGGAAATTGGGTTAAAATATTTTTAATTTATTTAAAACTAAATAATAGCGAAGTGCTTTCGTTATTTTACGTTGTTCTCAGTATTATTATTATACCGCATTGTGATATTAAATAGGGTAAGTTTAAAAGTTACTTCATTACTTATTATTTTTATAAATTTATACAAAAATAATTTATTGAAATAATCCTTTATTTTCTAAAAGTATTCAATCATTTTCTTTCATTTTTCAATTATTTTAAGATGTGTGATCATCAAATATATACAAAAAGTCTTTTATACGCAGAAGAAGAGGACGAACTAGAAATATTTACTAATGAAAAAAAGGGCGATGAACTATTGATAGAATTATTTAAAGAACGTCCATATTTGTATGATAAGAGTAATATTAATTTTAAAGATTCTATTATGAGAAATAATGCTTGGGTTGAGATTTCTACTATTATGATTGAAGTTAATCATGGTGAATATATATTTACTATTATTAATAACACATTGAAAAATAGTATTGCAATTAGAAACATAAATATTTTGATATTTTTAATCCTTTATTTACAGACAAAATGTATACGCCACAATACTGTCAAAAGAGATGTACCTCCCTAAGAGACCAATATACTAATGTAAAGAGAATTAACAACTGTCCTAGTGGAAGTGGAGCAGTGAAGCAAACAAAGTTTGCATTTTTTTCTCAATTGTCATTTTTGGATGACGTTATTAAAAGGCGAAAGTATGATTATTTTTATCATTAATAAATATTTTTAATTAACAAGAATCAAAAAGTTGCTAATTGCTCTTATTATAGAAGTTATACAAACTGTCCCAAACCGAGTACCAGTGGAAGATCACAGTTGCCGGAGTCCATAAATACATATGAGTTTTCAGATATATTGAAAGATAAAGAAAACGTTATTCCCTTTAAAGAAAAAAAACGAAAGATTGATGAAACAAGGGAGTTAGAGGCTACAATATTGCAAATGAGTTCAAAAATTTGTAATTTTATGGAAGAGAAAAAAACGTCATCATCGCCCGATGATGCTTTTATTGAATTCTTAATTTCTTCTTATAAGGCAATTCCAGAGGAAGATATATATTACAGACGAAAAATGTTGATGGAGGCACTGAATGCACCATTACAAAAGTAATTCTTTCTCTAATTAAGTTGACTGATTTATATTACTAAATACATTTAAATGCTTGTTATGTTTTTTTTATTTTTACGTATAGTTAATATAAAATTTTAAAATATGCTGTATTAAAGACTTATATTAACACTAAACAAAAAAGTGTGAGGTAATGCAATACTAGTATTATTATTATATTAAAACTTAATTGCAAATTGTTGCGTGATTATTCAATAAATGTACGAAAATAGTAGAAGTTTCAGAAACTGTGTCTTGTTTATTATAAAATAACCTAATATAATTAACAAAATAGTATAAATAAGAAACAAATGTTTATCAATGGATATATTTAGTTATTATGTTAATATCGTTTTAAAAATAAACATCAATTTTAATTATAGCAACGACATGTATTAAAAACCAAATGGAAATGAGAACAGTATACAAAATGAATTTGTATTTTTTCATTAATGACTTCTTCAGCGTTAATTGATTCTCTTTATATTTTGTGGTTTTGAATGGCTACTTGCATAACGTAAATTTATATGATGAAATAATATAAACATTTATGCATAACGTAAGTAAATTATTAATTAAATTGTAGTCTGTGAGTTACCAACATCATCTCATAAAAATATTAATGGCAGGTTATATATACCCTAGTCCTGAACTTCCTATTTGCTATTCCATTGTTAAAGTTTCTGCATTCTTCATCTAAAACTAGATTGGAGTATTTTAAAATATTTGAATTAAAATCATATTAAATAAAGCATCACTTACCACTAGTACTTCAACAACATTTTACTTTTTAAATGCTCCAATGTCAATCCACAGTATATGTTTTAGCAAATCCATTTATAAATGATAAGACTTTACTGTAACCTTGAAATATTTTCCATATGTGCTGAATTGTCACTTGCTTCCATATAATTTGTCTCAATTATATCATTAATTGTATTTGGTATTTGTGAACTGAATAAAAATGGAACACGATTAAGAAAACTTGTTTCTGTAAAGATAATTGTTTAAACTTTTTTACTGGATTTTTGATATCATTATATTCATGACTAAATTGTCATCTAATATTCATAATATAAAATCAAACATTGATGATTATTTATACCTTACAATTTTGCATTATTTATCTCTATATTTGCCACGTTGAATATACTCATGTTGCCACATAACTTTTCCATCCTCACTAAGAAAATAATTACTTAAAACTTGTCTCTGAATTTCCCCATTTGTGATTTCATTTTCTGTTTGCGACGAATTAGGTATATTAATCCATGTAAAATCCTAAAATATAGAAATTATCAGCTGCTTAACAATTTATATGAATTACATACTGTTAAACACTTTTATACTATTTTTACCATATTATCTGTATTTACAGTATTATCAGAAACAATTTCTCTGCTGTAATTTTTATATTGACTGTTTTCTTCTTCTTTTAATATAAAATTATGCAGGCATACTGAAGCAGTCACTATAATATCTGCTGTTTCTGGGAGAACACTCATAACTGTATGACAAATTCTCCACTTGTTTGATAATATTCCAAATGCACTCTCTACGGTTCGCCTGGCTCTGGATATACGGTAGTTGAATATTCTTTTGTCATACGATAAATTGGTACCTGAATACGGCTTCATAATTCTTTTTGAAAGTTTAAAGGCATCATCAGCTATAAAGTAAGTACTTGTTCTGAGGCTACTATTGGGAAGCTTGATTTCATTTTGTGGTAAATTTAAATTATTATTGATAAGATTGATGCCAATATTACTCTCATTAAAAATTCCACCATCGCTATTTCCTTTAAATGTAAAATATTTTATGTGATATACACTGCCATAAATAAGAAATATATAAGTATAATAAAATTACCTCCATAACCTCCAATATCCACTAAAGTAAAGCGGTACACATGATCAGATATTGCCATCAGTACTATACTATAGTATTTCTTGTAGTTAAAATAAAGACTTCCTGAATTAGGGGGGCATCGGATTCTTATGTGCTTTCCATCTATTGCACCAATGCAGTTAGGTAAGTTCCACCTGTTCCAGTAACCATTTGCTATATGTCTCCAATCCTCTTCGTTAGGTAATGCAAGATATAGGGGCTCTAATACTTTTATTAACACAGAACACACTTCTTTTACAAGAGATCTTACAGTAGATTCACCTACTCTGAATGATAGTGCAATTGTTAATGGAGAGTCTCCTGTAGCGAGGTATCTACAATAATAAAACGTATTACAACTGATATTGATTAATAAATTTAATTGGTTTCAACAGCTCTTAATTTGTTGGAATAAAATTAATAAGTTTTTATATACAAGGTTCTCTATATATCATTGCCTATATTGACATTCAAATCAGAATACGTTTAAATTGAAAATTCATTCTCATATATTGTTTTGATTTGGAAATAAAAGTTTGAAATAAATGTATTTCATATACAATATTTACCTTAATACTATTATGAGCCTCAACTCTGGAGGCAAAGCACGTCCACTTTTCTTTTTTAAAAAGGGGGCTGTCATTTTTAATAATTCATTAAACTGCTTTAATGTCATTCTAGTATATCTGTAAAACTTATTATCATCTCTTTTCAACTCTTGGAACAATATGGTGTAGTCTCCATAAAGGTCACGTAACTCATTAATTGGGCTAACGAGCCACCGTCTATTTTTCCATCGCTTTTGTCTTATTTTTCGTTTTAATAAGAAATACATCAGCAAACATGAATTGAAAACTGTAAGCATATCAGTGTCATTTTTTATGCAGATGCTTTGAACGTTTAACATTTTTTAAATAAGGTGTTTAATTTTTATTAAAAATATTTTGCAAATTTCAATAACTATTATCACTGATAAAAATAGAAAATTGATGTAGTAATTTGTAGTCTAACAAAAAAGATACAAACCACGAATGTACTTCGCAATTATTTAGTTTTAAATAAATTAAAAATATTTTAACCCAATTTCCATTCGTGTCAACGAATCATGCTTCTCTACAACCAGATTAACTAAAAGTAGCGGTTAGCTGCTTTCTCTTACGTCTTACAGTTTACAGATTTCTCTGCCTTAACTACTTTTACGTCCACGTCAAAAAGCCAACTTCGTATCGTTCATGACGTCATTTTTTTGACGTACGTCTCTACGTCTTCTTCTCTGCTCAAGCCCTATGTATTGTAATTCAAGATGGCGGACTTGGCATCGCTGATCTCGCCCCACCATGCAATGATGCAATCATCCCCACGGCGGCACCATCTCGCCCCACCATGCAATCAGCACCATCGACTCCATCCATCGCCTCCGGCTCCATCTCTATAAGGCACAATAAGGCAATGATATCTTCCGTTCTTCTAACGTGTGATATATATTCTTCATTTTTCTACGTTAAAGAGTAAAAAGGTGCAGATCCCAGTAACTGTTCGCTATTATTCCGTTAGTTAATAGCTATTAACAATGTCACAGAGTAATTTAAATGGAATCTTCTCAAAGTTTGGTAAAAATCCAAATATGGCCTCATTAGGAATAAAATCTTTGATCCTTACCGGCGTAGCTGGTGTCGGTTTGATGAAATCCATGTATACAGGTTAATACTTCATCTTAATTTAACATTATCAAGCAAAGTTTTAACTTTTCATCGTAAATCATTTATTTTGGAATGTTTTTACTAATAGCTACATTACTTAGCAGGAAAGTGCAATAAATTATAGTTGCAAAATTATATTAGTCAATTAATAATTATGTAATTTTATCGGTCAACAAGATTTTAAAGAGATTTTTAACATTACATTTGCTTTTAGTAATTAACAATTAATGCTTCTAATATTTTAGTCGAAGGTGGGCATAGAGCAATTTTATTTTCTCGTCTTACTGGTGTACAAAAAGATGTCATGGCTGAAGGTCTTCACTTCCGTGTACCATGGTTCCAACATCCAATTATCTATGATATTCGAAGTAGACCAAGAAAAATCTCATCTCCTACTGGATCTAAAGATTTACAAATGGTCAATATATCTCTTAGGGTTTTATCAAGACCGGATGCTAATACCTTACCATCTATGTACCGCCAATTAGGGTTGGATTATGATGAAAAGGTAAATATTAAGTAACTCTTGCGTAAATCGCATTAACGCAAAAGCAAAAGCTATGCTTACTTTTTTACCACTTCTTCATAATCAAAAATAAGAATAATTGGACCATATTACCTAGTTTTTCATAGCTTTCACTATGCCTTTTTCAAATTAAGCATCATAATCTTGATGCTATCATTTTAAAATGGTGATTTTATAAAATGCTCTCTTAATATATAGCTTTTGATGCTGATGCCTAAGGTCAGAACTAGACTTCTGATCATTTGGAATTAAGAATTATAATCAAAACAAATGTAGTTCAAAATAATTACCATAGCGAAGCTTCTACTGGAGGGTGCTAAATTCTGATACAGGATGTGAAAAGATCAAATTGAATTTTATTAAAACTTATGTGATCTGATCTAATTATTAATGATTTATTATAAAAAAGTAGCTTAAATGTTTATGTGCAGTTGAGCATATTATCAGGCTAATATATAAAGTTGATATAAAATTCTGTTTTTGAATAGTTTTAATAATTTACAGGTTCTGCCAAGTATATGTAATGAAGTATTAAAATCCGTTGTTGCTAAATTTAATGCATCTCAGTTGATTACAATGAGGCAACAAGTATCAAATATGGTTAGAAAAGAGTTGACGGAGCGTGCTAGAGATTTTAACATTATACTTGATGATGTTTCTATCACAGAGCTTAGTTTTGGAAAAGAATATACAGCTGCTGTTGAAGCCAAACAAGTAGCACAACAGGAGGCTCAGAGAGCTGCATTTGTAGTAGAAAGGGCAAAACAGGAAAGGCAAGGAAAGATCGTTCAAGCTGAGGGAGAAGCAGAAGCTGCAAAAATGATATCCTTTCTACTATATATTAATACGTGTAATCAAAACATTAATCTTTTAATGTTAAACAAACTTTATAATTATAAAATATATTTGCCTTAACTCCATGCACCTTGGACAGGCTATTAGCCAAAACCCTGGATATCTTAAATTGCGAAAACTTCGGGCAGCCCAGCAGATTGCTCGCACAGTATGTATCCAATATTTTTTTCTCCAAGCTTTTATGATGAAGGATGAAAGACTGTACTAAGTGGCAAAAACCATTATTTCAGATTGCGACTTCCCAAAACAGAGTATATCTGAGTGGAAATAGTCTAATGCTGAACATCCAAGATCCAGCCTTTGATGACTTGTCGGAGAAACTAAAAAGTAAGAAGTAAAGGCAGGCAGCACGAAAGACTTACAATATTTTCCTTTATCACGTCGAGTGTTACTTGAGTACAAATGAGTGTAGCATTGGACAAAATGTTTTTTATCGTTAATTATATAGATATTAATGAAAATGCTTAGATGCTTCAGTGTTATGTTTTTATAAGCGTAAAAAGTCTGTCCCGTTCTCTGCTACTTTATCACTTCCTCGTATCTCCCAATCTACGCGATGGCGCACGCTCGCCAACCTCGAGCCAATTTTTTTTCAGGTGACGAGGACTTAGCCTGGAAAAATTGGAGCAAGACCACTCAAAAGGCAGTGGAGACCTTAAAAACGAGTCCTCATTCGGTGCTAATTAATGTTGAAAGTACTGTCAACTCAGTGCCGGCATCCTCCGAAGATTCTAATCCTGTTTTGTTGGAATCTGCAAAGAAAAGCGCAAAAAAAATTGTATTTAGTTGAGTAAGAAATCCGATAGAATTCGAATGGATTGAAATGGCCGTCGTAATCTTAAAAACCAGTTGTTGATTTTTGTTAAACTATTTTAATCATATAGTGTCCAGTGCCCATATATTACATGCTTAATCTTGGTCAGGTAATAGGGGACCGGTCTTATTACACAGTTTCTTTTACCTTTCAATAATAATTTTTATATTTTTTATAAACATTTTTCATTTAGTTCTAGAAAGACAATTCTTAACGAAAACCTAATAAACACGATGAATTTTAAATTGATAAAAAAGTTCTTGATTTATCATATTAAAGTCATTTTATAAATATGTAATATAATCGGAATATGTACATATACACTATATATAAATATATATATATAATTACGTCTGATTATAGCGATTATGGCCTGCGCGCTTTAGTCCAAATACTCCAAATAAATGAAAATAATCTACATTCTAATAATTCTATTGCTGCATTCCAATATGCCTTTTTTAGGTAAAGACTTCACTTCGATGTGTTTGAGAACACTGATTATTTACGTACTAAATGGCGCCAAAACGAAACGAAAATCTGAAGTTTTTGTATAAGGTTAAGTATACAGCTATTACAGGCATTACACTTACAGCTCGAATACGTATCATAGATGCGTAACACCACCAAAAAATATTTAAATTTTATAGAATGAAAATAATTTTTTTATTGCATTAAATATAAAGACGTAATAAATTGTTATATTAACAATGGAAATGTCGGCGGATATAACCGAAGGTAATGTTTTTGCAATATTCATACTTAAACTACAAATAATTTAAGTTATTTTTTTTAGATTCGCCAAATGATTGTGTTACTAATTTAATAAGTACCATGCCAAGTTTAAATGAATTGTTTCATATATATGGGAAAGTTGGAGAAGGCACGTTTAGTTCAGTTTTTTTAGGAATTTTAAAGAAATCAAAAAGTACCAAAAAGTTTGCTTTAAAATATTTAGTTCCTACTTCTCATCCAGATCGTGTAAAGCGGGAATTAGAATGCCTACAAAAAATTGGGTACAAATGTTTTAATTATTTTAGTATACTTTTGAATTTTATTATATTTATTTAGGTGGAATAAAATAGATAAATAAAATTTCTAGTAGTATAATAATTGTTATTCGAATTTTCAGTGGTACTGATCATATTGTTGGACTGGAAATGTGCTTAAGATATCAAGGATCCATAGTATTTGTAATGCCATATTTAAGACATAACAAATTTTCAGTAAGAGATCAAAGTTCATTTTTTGTTTTATCATTAAAGGAAGGAAATTATTACATTCTTTTTTTACTTAGGATTATGTACATGATATGAGTATTCAAGAAACAAAGGACTATATGCGAGCATTATTAACAGCTCTGAGAAGAGTTCATAAATTTAATGTCATTCATAGAGACATTAAGCCAACAAATTTTTTATATGACAGACATAATCGAAGGTACACTAAACTAGATAAAATTATTGTAGGACATAAAAATATCATTTCAACTTCCACAGGTACTTACTAGTTGATTTTGGATTGGCACAAAAAGTATCAAAGCCTAATACAATTAATCGTCCCAAGCAGACTGAGCTTCAACCTATGTCCCTTAAACGGAAAAGACTGGATGAAGTAAAGAAATGGATTATACATATTAAAATTTAATATTTTATATTTTAATATGTGTATAATTCATTTTTATAGAATACAAAAACATCTTTAAATATGGGAAGAAAGGTTGAAGAAAAGTGCTTTTGTTTTGGAAAGCCAAAGATATGTTCAATCTGTTTAATAAGACCAACAGAAACAGCACCAAGAGCAGGCACTCCTGGTTTCAGAGCTCCTGAGGTTTTACTAAAACACAATGCCCAAACATCTGGTAAGAAGCACTCAACTTTTTATTATTATTAAGCATATTTGTAATAAATGTGTCGAATGATTGAATTTTAGCTATAGATATTTGGGCCAGTGGAGTGATATTGTTGTGTATCCTTAGTGGTGCTATCTCATTTTTCCATGGACCAGACGATTGTTCAGCTTTGGCAGAAATAACTTCTGTATTTGGAACTTCAAAAGTACAGCAATATGCAAGACAATTGGGTGTGTTGGATCTTATTTTAGTTTTTTCATTTGGTTTTGATATGTTGCTATTATTGTTTATACTTTGTCTTTCATCTATTATCTCAGGAAAAAAAATAATATTTAGCGAAGAAATTCCAGAGACTGATATTATGCTCTTATGCCAAAAGTTAAGAAGAAGAAAAAGTAGTAATATACCCGATGAGGTAATTTTTAATTTGATTTTTTTTTATTTTAATATATTGCGATTTGTATGTAATAAACATAAAAATAGAAAAATACATAGGGCTTGATTTAGGAATCAACAAATATTGAATATCCACGGGAGGCTTACAGTTTATTAACCAGATTGCTCAGCATAAATTATAAAACACGAATTACAGCAGAAGAAGCTCTAAATGAACCATTCTTAAGACAATAGCTATTCATCTTGTTTTATTGTAAAAAAATATATCAAAAATTTTAAAAGTTCTAAAGGTAAAAAATATTTTTATATTAATCTTATGCTATTTTTCCTTAAAATTTTTATTGCATCTAAATGTTCAGAATAATTAGGTACACACTGTATTTACAATATTAATTCAATATATGAAATTAATGTACAATTAATTTTATAAATTTTATGACAATTATCATTGCTATTAGCAATAGAGTGCAAAATTTTGATTTACTAATAGATAACTGAACTTAACTAATTAAAACATTTTATGCAAAAGAAAAATATTATATATATTCAATACTTGTACTTAACACACCCATAAATAATTGTCAAAGTTTCTAAGTTTTAAATACAAAGATGCTCATTCAATGTTTTCAATATTATTTATTTCTGCTTGATCGTTATTTCGTTGAATTTCGGCATTATCGGTGTTCTTTTTTATAAGCTTCCATCTAGCAGCAGCCTCCAGCGCGGAATAAGCGAGCTCCTTAACTTTCTTATCTTTAAATTCTTCAATTTTGGTTAAGGCCATCAAAAGTTCCATTAAATCAGTCTTTATTAGTTTTGAAGCAATGTCCTTTTCACTTTCCATTAAATTAATAATGATAACTAGTCCTCGGTGTTGCAATTCGGAATTTGGATTGGCCAGTAAAAACTTTAATGAATCTAGCCACGATTTGGTCTCAAAAATTTTCCAGCAAACTTTCTTGCTCATCGAGGTCAGCATTGCTAAAGCTCCAGATGCAGCTTTACAAGTATCCTCATCCTCATCTTCGCAAAGAATCACCAAGTACTTGACTCTATCGTTTTCCTGCTCGAAGAATGTTACCGTGTCCTCGCACATTACTAAATTATTAATGACTTGAATGGACGCTTTTCTCAGCATTTCGTGATCCTCGTACATATAAGCTTCGATTTTAGGAAATCCACCCTCCTTCAGAATATGCTTCCTGGTACTATTATTAACACCAGCTATATTGCACAAGGCCATCATAGACTCAAAGTTCTCCAAAGCTGTGCAATCTGGATTTAGAAGATTCAGCAGAGGTCTGACCACTTCCATTATTCGTTGTCCAGGAAAAGCTGTTTCTGGATTTATAGTAATACCCAGTCTTGCCAAAGCCTGAGCAGCTTGTTTCTTGCCTTTGTCTGTTCCATCCAAAGCTAAAGGCAGCAAGGCTTTTGCTCCACCCTGTTGTACAACGAGACCCCTAACGTCTTGCTGACTGCAAATTGCATTAAAAACTCTGGCAATTAACTCTTTGCTATTCTGACTGTCCGTTTTTGAAAGAGCAACCAGAGCACTGGTTACTCCGGCTTTGGCTAAAGCTACCAGTCTTTTATTCACAAAATCAGGATCGTCCAGCTCATGCTCCTCAGGAATATGATGTTTAGCGAATTTGGCCAGCTCTATCATTTCCGGTATCATCTCTTGTTTATCATAAGCATTGCAAAGGTTCACCAAAGTTGTCACCACTCCATATAGAACAGATTGATCTCCGGTTTTAGCCAGCTCTATCATAGCTGCTACAGCCTCTTTATCTTCTATCAGCTTTTCCTTTACCTCAGCGTCGAATGTTAAGTAAGACAATCCCTCCACTGCCCACTTTTTCATATCCTTCTGCGTCTTCGGGTTTATCAAGAATCTCCTACAAGCTTCTGCCAATTTCTTTGTAGCTCCTTCAGCAAAAGGTCTAATCGTCGCATCTGTACCCCCAGAACTACCCAGTTTACACAATCCAACAAGTGCTCGTACTTTGATAGAATCATCTTTCGATTGGTACAATTTTTTTAAAATATTTACTCCCTGGTTTATAATAGCAGCAGCTTTGTCCTTTTTGGATGCTGCCGCTACAATACATTCACAAGCGACCTTTTGCTGCAAAGGATCATCTGTTCCAGCCATTACAAGAATCATCTCCATAATTCCTTCTTTCGCGATTATCGTGTTTCCTACGTCCAATGGACCGAGCAATAAAGTGGTTATTGCAACAACCACACGTACTTTTGATTCAATATCGGGTGTGAGTAGCTTATCCTTGATGAATTCCTCAATGGCATTTCTGAATTTATCCTTCGCGGCATCATAGTACATGTTTTCATAAATTATTGCCAAACACACGCTAGTTATTGTTCGTGTAGAGGGACTTATATCCATTGCAGATTCATATTTGTATTCTTCAAGCTCACTGGCAACTTCCATCAATCTTTGAAGTCCATTAATATCAATTAAACGTTCTGCCCAATTAAGAGCTGTGTAATGAACATTTCGCATGATCAATTCGATTATTGCATCTCTTGCTATGCCAGTAATTGTACGGCTAGTCATGCTGCAAACTAGACACGTCAATATTGTATCAATTTCTTTCTTGTACTTTTCACACATTTCTCTGTCTGGTTTCGTCTCGGTTTTATTATTCATTCCACTGAAGGTATTCAATATTGTTTGTAGACAATATTGGGCTGCATTTACTCTTTCCTGAGATTTACTGCTGAGCATCTCCAGAAACCATGGTACACCCATTATAGTCAGAATACTTTCCGTTCTAGGAACATTATCTTTGCAGAGTTCTGCAAGGATACGAATGGCTGAGATAATGATCTCTTCATTCTTTTCAAGTTTTAACAACCGTAAAATCATTTTAACTATTCCTTCCTTGAACATCAATTCAGCACCTGCATTTTCACGAGAGAGCACCAACAGATTATTCATTCCAGATTCACGTTTTTCCTTATCTCCTTCTAAATTAAAAGCAACTTCTAACATTTGAATAACCTATTTTAAACATATTATAATTAATATTTGTCACAGAGCTCTTTATATTTTTACTGCTTAGCTTTACATACCTTTGCGCTTACTCTTGAATTCTGTTTATACCGTTCTTGAACAATTTCATGCAACCGGGCAGCGGTAGGTTGAACTGCCTTGTTTCCAGGATCTGCATTAATAATATATCTTACATCCCGATAAGCTTCTTCATACCTTTCCATTGCCTCCAGTGCTTGACATCTTCGAAACAAGGCTTTTGGATCATTGGGAATTATTTCTAATGCTTTGTCACAATCTTTAATTGTTCTTTCATAATCATGTTGCTTGAGATATACTGCTGCACGATTTTTATAATACACAGCTCTCTCAGGATCATTGTCGCTAGTCAGTTTTATTGCTTCTGTATAAGAAGTTACGGCCTCTTCATAGTTTTCCTTTCTATAATCCTCATTGCCTTTCTCCTTCCATTCTTTAGAAGTCCAGCTAGATTTAGTCATTCTTATTTGTTCCCTCTATAAAGATTTTATACAAATAATTTATTCATAGGTAATAATCTATCTCTTAGTAATGCAAGTTTTTATTTTACCTTTCTATATTGCAACTTTTATAAATATAATATTTTATATAAAAAAATATTTTTCACTGATTAAATTATAATTCGTATTGCCACTCGCGGAATATTAATTTCTTCTGTTGCCTGAGCACCTCCCACAGTGTATAAAAAAGCAACAGAAATATCTAGATGATGCTAGAATATCGAAAGTTTATTTTAAACTTAGCTATAGTACTGGTGTGTGTAAATGATCTCGACAAATTAAAAATAGATTTAAACCTCAAATAGGTTATATACCGGCTGAAGCTTTTAACTATATACACAAAGCAATTTTATAATAAACCACTTTATAAATCAGTAAAATTAATATATTTGCAAATTATCCAAATTTTTTAATTACGTTTAGTTAGAAATTTTAATTTAATTAGATTGCTTAAATGAACATTTTGTTTATTTGGATCAAATTCATTTAATCGAGCAAGACACCAAGGAGGGTTGTTCTATGGGTGGACGGATATCGGACGGATATCGGACGGTCATCTTTGGTCATCTCCGTCGGCCAAGCTGGACAGCGGACTGCGGAGTAAGAACTTTTGTGACAAGAGTCCTAACTACTTACTAGTCCTGAACAGTCCTAAATGGTTCTGAATCCTGGTCACTGGTCAGTCCTGATCCTGTTGAGTCCTGCTGAGTGCTGACCCCTCACCCCTCTGCTCTATGATTCTATTGTTATCACCTGTCATTCCTGTCAGACAATAAAGAGACTCTGTGACCATAACCTAACTGAACCTAACTTTGAAAGTATGTGGTAAATTTGTAGATTAGGATTCATCCTCATTAAATTAGTAAATGGTATTACTGCCATTACTGGTAAGTGAAATAAAGTTGTGTAGTATGTATGTATACATATGTATGTACAACACAGCCTAAAACATCTTAGTGCATACTGCAGCTACTGTAAGGATAAAACTACAGCAGATATTAATTTTTATTACTTAGAACTTCTCAGAAATGCGTAGTATCAGATAGAGCTTCAAAAAGTTCATCTGAAAAATAGTGGTATCTTTTTAGTTATGGAAACAAATGTTCATTTCTTTGTAATTTGGGTTTTTAGACAAATTAAGTGATAAACATAAAAAAATTGCACATACTAATCATTTTTTGTTTATTTTAAATTAATAATGAATTTATTTTCCAATTAAGGTTAAACGTATATGAAGTGACTAAATGTTATTATTAATTATAACAGGTAGAAATTGTGTGAAATTATATAAATTTGTTTATATTAAGAAAAATGCTTGTCACAACTTCAAAAGATAATGATACTAAGGAAGGTGAAGGTCGAGCTGCAGTAAAAGTGGTTGATAGGCCAACCTTTATTTTAAAAACCCGAGAGGGTGAAAGCAGAGCAGTTTCACCAAGCCAGCGAAATGGAAACAAGTAAATAAATATTATACTTAATATTATTTAACATTTATGGATTGGATAAATATTTTAATTGTAGGAAAGAGCAGGAGTCGGCAACAAATTTATCAATTAAGTCACAAGACCGTAAGTTTCATTAAATTAATAAATTACAGTAAAAAATTTATTTCTATGATCATATAACTACTTATAAATTACTGTAGCACCAAAAACTACAATCACAATGTCTACCGAAATGACCAATTATGTTAAATTTATGGATGAAAATATGCAGCTTTGTGAACAACCCTTAGAATACTTATGCGATCAGCAAGATTTTTTGGTTGTGGGTATTTTGGGACCACAAGGTGTTGGAAAGTCAACGATAATGTCTTTTCTCACCTCAGAATATATGTATGTATGAATAATAACCAACTAATTCTTACAAATCCAAATTAGAAAATTTCTCTACTTTCAGATCAAATTTATTCCCAGCTCAGGAGTTATCTCATCATGAAAGTGGATCAAACTGCACAAGCGGAATAGATTTTTATGTGTCCAAAAACAGAGTAATTTATCTAGATACACAACCTATTTTATCTGCTTCATTAATAGATCACTCATCTACGTTTGATCAAAAAAAACAATCAACAGATTTTACTAATGCAGAAAGTAATTTAGAGTTACAGTCTTTGCAGTTTGCAGCATTTCTATTCTCTGTTTGTCATGTAATTATATTTGTTCAAGATTGGTTTGTTGATCCTGATATATTGAGGTATAAAACAATTATTATGTTTAAATATAATTAATACATATGTGGTACACATCAATGATAATGATTATAAATAAAAAATTCACAGGTTCTTGCAAACAGCAGAAATGTTAAAGCCAGCATCAACATCCACAATGGATCAAGATTATGTTGAATATAATCCACATATATTATTCCTACACAACAAAGCTGAATTACACGATTTCACACCAAATAATATTGAGAAAATGAAAGGATTTTATAGTAAAATATTTTCAGCCTCTAGACTGCGAACTCATAGCAGTTTAGACATGTGTGATTCTGTATCTGATGGAGGCTTGAATTTCTTTCTTGTACCAAAAATAACCAAAGAGGGTGATTATTATATAAAAGATTAGGTTCCTTAAATTCAAATGAAAACATTAAAAATAGTGATATCTGATTTGTAATATCCACAGATGATCCAGCAATTCATGAAGATAAAGAAAAGCTTATTAGAAAATTAAGAATGAAAATACATTCCATGACCTGCCATCCTATGACACCATCAACATTAACAGAAAGAAACTGGTAGGAAATTATAAAAAATTTATATAATCCTTGTACTTGTTTCATTATTATATTAAATGTATATCTTCTTTCAGGTACCATTATGTTTCTAAAGTTATGGAAGCCATAAAAAAGAGTCATCTTTCATCAGAGTATGGCAGATTAATGCCTTGAAGATACTTCCCTTAAAGAAGAAAACAGGATATTTAAATGAAAACCATATGGTAAGCTGTTAACTCTTATATTTCTGATATTAGTATTAATAATAAAATATACAAAGAATTATTAATCAATCCTTACATCTACTTATGTATGGCATATTCTTCAAAAACTTATTTACTTAACACAGGCTATTACATAAATTTATTTATAAGATTTTACCAATTTGTGTACATGATTTTATTATTTTGAAAATATTTCATTTTTACACTTTATGAGTAATCTTCTTGTTCACTGTCGGCTTGTTGCATAGATGCCATTTGTGCAACAGCTTGTAATTGCTGCCATTGCTGCAGTTCTACCACTGCCTGTTCTTCTCTTGCTTTTGCAAATAATTCCTGTTGTTGACGGAGAAGCTCTTCTTCAGGAATACCTAAGTTTTCTAATCTAGTACTCTGCCGTCTTCTTTTTGCTGCTACTGCTTTGCAATCTCGTAGAACAGCTTCCGCTTCTGCACTATAATCTCCAAAGCCCAACTTTTCAAGAGCTAATAAAATATGCTCAGCGTTAATCGTTTTCTTTTGCTGTTGGTTACAGATCTCATTAGCCTCAGATGACAATAAGTGGATGAATTCTGTACAACAATTAAGAATGAGCTCCCTAGATTCATAAGCCACCCTGACATGCGGCAAAATTTCTTTAATCATTTTGTTGATGGATGCACGAGGTAGGGTTAGCTCGTCATCCTCAGCTGGTGACATAGCAGCCGAGGCCATTTGGCTTCTGAAACATTTAAATATAATTAATATATGCGGGGCTCCTACGTTAAAGATAATATTTTAAGTTTTTATAAAGCTTATATAAAGTAATACATTTCAATAAACAACTTTAACTAAATAAACTTTTGTAATTCTTAATTATTTTTATCAATTACTCTCTTTGCTAGTGACAACACAACAGATATGTGATTGACTCAAAGTGTTCAATATTTATGCTTATCTCTTATCAAGGTCTTGCAGAATTCTCGGACTCCATTGAAAAGTTATCAGATAAGATTCTACCAGGTGCTTACCGAGCTAGCGATAGATTATCCCGAGATGGTTCCTTTTACTTTCAATATATGTGTGAGCGCTGAGGCATACGCTTTTGATTTGTATCCCAAAAGTAAAAATTAAATTAAAGCTATGTAAAAAATTTACCTGAAATTTTCCTCTAATATTTGGTCATGTGACAAGGAAAAGAGATGTTAGTTAAAGATAATAAATTATTTATCAATAAGGGGGGCGTGTTTTATATATTACTGGTGTGCTATTTTCTGGTTAACAAAGTTCATGGAAACAATAAAATTGGGACTACTGATGTTGTGCGGAATTTAACGGTAAAAGTAATTGAAGAACATTACTTTAAGGATAGTAACGTAAAGAATATATTGAAGTTAAATGTATCTTGGGTACCATCCAACAAAGGGGTAACACCTTCTTCTTACAGGTATTTTGCTAAAACAATATACCTTGTGAAAAAAATATCATTTATTTTAAATAGAAAAAAAATATAAACTTCACACAAAACTATATTTTCTTAGCATTTTAGTTACTGGTTTATCAGACAACCGGACGTATTTTAAATGCCCTGAGAAATCAATATATTATACAACCAAAAATAATCAAGAGAGGGAAGTGATTTTACCAAAAAGAATATCCTCTAGTGATATACCGGAAATAGTTTTTTTACACAATTGTTCTTATCGTGTTGTTGTTTATGCAAATCCAAGAACTCAACGCTCAGAAAAAACAGAAGTATATTTCATATCGTCCCCTTTTTTTCTAATAATATGTACTTTAAATTATTTGATATAACTTGACGTTCAACATTCTATTATAGTTAATTTACACGATTCCAAATTGTGTCGGCGATAAATGCAATTGCACCGGTACAAACGTAGAATTACCAAAGCCAAAAGTAGACGTACTGTTAGAACCAAATAGAAGCGTTATTATAAAATGGAAAACGTTTACAAGCGCTCGAGCTGTAAGAGGATTTATAATAAGGTAACAAATTTACAGAAAATATTCCAATATATACAAATGTAATTTCGTAGGTAGAAAATGTTAAAACTCAATAATAAAAATCTCTCAGTATTGGCATTCCAGTTTTAATATCAACAGCAGGATTACGTGTTTATAATAATACGAGAATTGGAAACGCAACAGCCACATGCACAGCTTTTTCGTGGGATTCGTACGTTGATGGAAAATTAATAAAATTGAAATCTGATGATAAAATAATAGTAACTGCTTTTGATGAATACAATTGCTATGGTCCAGAAGGATTTTACATTATACAATCACAAGACACGAAATTTGTGGAGCAAAATGCAACAATTGTATGGGATTAGTTTTTAATTAATATTTAATTGTATAATTAAAATACCATTTTCATTTATTTTTAATATTTATTGCATTTTATTTTAAATTAATTTATTTTAGTGGTATGCTTCTGGTGGAATTGTCAGTATTATCATTGTGATAGGAGCTATTAAAATCCTGAGTCAAAGAAAAAAGACCGATCATATTTTGTGGACAAATGAGCTTAATTCAAAGTAATTATTCAATTTTAATTAATCTATTAAGTCAGCTGCGTTTCATTTTTATGAATTTATCAATCTTTTAGTACCAGCAAACTGAACCCAATACCAAAATGCAAATTTCAGTGGGCAGAAGTTATACTCAAAAATAAAAATGTCTTGTATGTTGAGCAAGAAGTTGAGGTAGTTATTTTCATAATTACAACTAAACAACATTGTTTCCGACTTTTATTAAACTCTTTAAGTTATTTTTTAGGGATTACTTTATAAAAATTATAACGATTCCTTGGAAATTCCTAACAAATGTGTAAAGCTTATTCGTGAATTGGGTGAAGGTCAATTTGGAAAGGTTTATCTTGGACACCTAGAGGATAATGATGGAACAAATGTTGCTGTTAAAATGGCTAACAATTCCAATCCAGCAAAGGAATTTGAAGCACGGTTACAGCTAATGGAAGAAATTGAAATGATGAAAGCTGCAGGGCCACATCCTCATCTGGTACGAATGATTGGATACTGTTCCTTTCCAAAGAAGCCAATGTGTATAATTCTAGAATATTTGCAAGGTGGAGATTTGCTGGCATATTTGTATTCAAGAAGAGATGCTGAGAACAAATATGCTAAACAGCCAGAAGTGAATGGTTACATTCATCAACCCAGGATCTCTGAAAGTAATTATTGCTCTTTGCAATTTATACATCTATACACATTATAGCTTATTAAACTATTTATCAAATGTAATTGATACAGCATTATACACAACCATCTGCTCCCAAAGAAGTTTCAACAGTGTGAGTACTAGCAGCAATAATGAAGACAAAAATTTCTTAGGAAAGTATATAAACATACAAAAAAACATAACAAACACAAAATTTGAAAACAATTGGTATGGAAAAATCGATTATTATCAATTTCTTCAATTTGCTTTGGATATCGCTAGGGGAATGGCACATTTGGAGTTAAAAGGAATCACTCACAGAGATCTTGCAGCTAGGAATATTTTGATCACTGCAGATTTAACACTAAAAGTAATAAGAAGAAGCAAGAACTTAAAAATATTTAGTCAGAAATACATTACACTAAAAGCTATTTAAATTTAATTATAGATTTCAGATTTTGGACTTTCTCGCAATGGAATTTACATTATGAGCAATATACCAGGAAGTATGAAACCTTTGCCAATCCGCTGGATGTCTCCAGAAGCAATACGGGATAGAGAATTTTCATCAAAAAGTGATGTCTGGTCGTTTGGGGTAGTTCTTTGGGAAATTGCAACTCTAGGCACTTTTCCTTATCCAAATATATCCGATCAACAATTATTACATTATGTGTTACACAATCAAGGTCGTTTAGAGAAACCAATAAGTATATCAAACGAAGTATATGACTTAATGCTTCAATGCTGGTCTTCTCAGCCCCATAGAAGACCAAATTTTGAAAATTTAATCCTATCCTTAAAACTTTTGGAAGAAACTCTTCATACCCCACAATGCAATACAAACCCATGCTATGTTTTATTATCCAGTAATGTAGATAAAATAACTTAGATTTTTACCAAAGTTAAGTAAAATTTTATTTACAGAAGACAAAAATAAATTGAATAAAATGTATAAATAATTAATTTTCATTCTCATAATCACACCTTTATTAAAAAAAGAGCTAAAGATATTAAGGCTATTGTATACTAACGTAATTTTTGTACACTATTTTAAAAAAACTTGATAAAACTGAAGAAGAAAATAATGAAGAATGATATTATACCAATCTGCTTAAATAGGGAAATGAATCTGATTTTTAAAAGATTGTTAAATATGAACAAAAGTGAAGTTAATTCTTACAAAGAAACGTCAAGTATTGAACATCTTGTAAATTCTCTTGGATTAAAGATTAATAGGTTTATGAAAAAAGAGAATGATACTTACAAATTGTTACACTAACGTTCTCGAAAAGACAATGCAAATGACTTTTTGTTGTTAAAAAAACTTTCGAACTTGACTCAATAGATTCGATGCCTTTAATTAAGGTTAGAAAACTATAAAATATAATGTGTGAAGCAGTATGAAGTTAGCAGCCAAGACTCAAAATTCAATAGTTCTGAATACAGTACTGAGTTAATTTAAAGAGCCGGTCGGCTCGGTCTGTAGTCGGTCGGTATGCAACATACATACATATGTATAGGGCAATTATAGGCCATACACTATTAAACCACGATCGTGTCCGAACTCCACCTTTATACTTGGTCGATTGATCCTATAAGAATTTTGAATGCGGCTTTTATTTAGCACGCCCTTCGGTATAGAATTTGAAGAATAGGTAATGACAACAATTTTCTTCTATTTGCTAAATATTTGATATCTTATTAACATACTAACATATAAGAAATGTATAATAGAATCTAACAAAATAAAAAAAAATTGTTATATCTATTTCATTCAAAATGATTTGTGTGTATAATCTTTACTTTCGTTATTTAAAACTTGATTGTGTAAAATAGTTTAAATAAACCTACTTTCCATGAATCATGTTTATTAATTAATAAATATACAAAGATATTAGATTAAAAGTTAATATTTTAAATAGCTTTTAACTTTTTTAACAGTATTAACGCACCAGAGCCAGATTTCATTTCTAGGCTAGTTACAAATGGTTTTAGTTTAGACGTTAGCGATTTTACAATTAAATCTGATTCATTCTCTAATAAAAGAATCAAAATAAAGCAACTTCGGTTACATTCTGTCCACTTTTCGAGAATTTTTGTGTTTAATGCTTCAATAAGTAAATCTCCAAATTGTATTTCATTGTTTACTATCAATTGTTTGTCATTCTGAATTAATTTTTTCAACATAACATGTAAGCCTGAGTGCTCAATTGGGTGGCAATGAGGAAGTTCAGTTGTAATTAACGAACTTTCGTCAGTAATAAACTTGATAATTGAAAGAAAAGCTTCTTTAAGTGTTGCTCCAGTTCCTGCTTTAAGAATCGCCAATGCTACCATTGCAATTGAGCTGTTCTGTAACCAAGTTGAAGTTTCTTTTGCTATAGATTTTAATAGTACCTCAATGACACTTTCTTTCAATTCTCTTTCTCTAACATCAGCAGCCTTTTTACTCGAAGCATTGTTATCTCCTTGCTTTAAAAATTTAACAATACTTGGTGGAAAGTATTGTGGATTTCTCCTAGCAACAAGATAAAGTAAAACATGTTTTCCATGTTCATCTAATGCTATTTCTATTAATTCTTTGAGAATCTCTGCTAATATAATTTTTCCTATCATTACTGTATCATCTACGCAGTCAAAAATTGACAATAACACAATATATCCATATTCAGAGGTGGCTAAATCTTTTAAATTATCTTTTAAAGATTTCATTATAGACTTTCTATCCTTATTTGTACCAGTCCAAACACACATTGCACCAATTTTTGCTCCAATCTTTGACTTGGACAATTCCACAATTGAACTTCTTAGCATTACTAAGATCTCTTCTTTGTCCTCAGAAGAGCAAACACTAAGGAACTCCCACAATACTAATTGTACCAGGGAAGATTGAATCAAGTGCTTATTCAATACCCTAATCAAGTTTCTCTTAACAGCAGTAAGTGTAGCAGATTTCATATCTGCTGTAGCTTTGAATACATCTGATAAACTTAAAATATTGTCATCTTTTTGACTTTTGTACATATCTCCATAAAACTCTTGTTTGTAATGGACTTTTATAATCTTTGTTGCATAATTGGAATAAGCAAATTCAATAAGGGATGTAGATATATTGTTACTTAGTAAATTTATAACATTGCCATAACAAGCAATAAGTATATCTTGCCTAATTTTACTAGATCCATGTTTTAACATCACATTTATGCAATTCTTTGCATACTTTGATTGAAATACAGTTAAAATGTGAGGCTTCAATTCATCTAAAACTTTTTGTTTAATTTCTGGGCAGCAATACTTAAATAGCCATTGTACAATTCTAGACATATCATGTCTAAAAATAATTTTATCATAGTTTCCTTCCATTAATGCATGAAGTTTTCCTGTTAATTCATTACGTTCATTCGGTTTACAATCCAATCTCCTTAGCTTTTCTCCAATCTGCTTGGATTTGATGGACATAGAATAAATATCTGTTAATTTGTTCTCTCTTCTCTTCTTTCTAAGTTCTTTATGTCCCTTTTTTATCTCTATCCAATCTGGTTTTTCAGTAGATGATCCATTTTTACATACTGCCAAACTTTTCTTTTGTTCATTTTTCAACCTATTCACATGTACTTTATTAAATACTTTTTTCTCAACTTTCGCATTATTAACATTAAATTTCTCGTAATTACTGTTCTTATTTTCTATCTTAGCTTTAACATTATTCTTCGTCTGAATATTTGTGTCATATGTGTCCACATCGTTGGCGGATCTTTTAAATTTTTTCACTTTCTTTGCTAAAAGGTTACCAGAAATTTCTCTTTCTTTCCTCTTCATGATAAATTACAAAATCTATTTAAAAAATATATATATAATTAGTCATAAATCTACACTGCTGAATTTATAGGTTAATTAGTGTACATGCAGGCATGGACAATTATTACAAAGATTGAATATGTGTAGTATTAATACTAAATAAATGTAATTTACTTGGTAAAAACTTAAATCTTTTTAAGTAAGCCTTATTATTTGCTTATACTTTAATCTCTCTCACGTTTATATAAATTATTTTTATATATGTAAATGTTTTCTTATGATTCACAGAACAACTTAGCCCGCTTAGCCTTAGATATGTAATAGGTTAAGGTCTTCTTCTTCTTCAGTGAGCTGTGAGAGCGCTTGGTCATTATCATGTAGTGCCAACATGAAATGGTCCGTTACCAATAGATGAATAAGAAAAATGAGAGACCCATTCGCCATTTTGGAGTGGAGAAGTATTTACAATTTACATATGGCTGCTTTCCTGTTAGCTTGAAAATCGACAATAGTCAGACATAAGGACGCTTACGTTCAGTGGTCTGTTCGGGTTACGGTTCAGTCTAGTCACAGTAAGGCAACTGAAGAAAATTCCCTAGATGGATCAGATTTAGTGAGGAGGCTTCCGCGAGTGAACCAGATCTGATCTGGTTAAGGGGTTTCAGTTGGGACTACACAGACGTAATAAGAGCAGAAATATTCAAGAAACTAATATAAATGTAAGCAAATTATAATTTTTTTTTATAATTTGTATTATCTTTTCTCTCTTTGCTGTTTCATTTATCATTTAAAAAATACAATTTATGGAAAAATGAGAATTATTTAAAGTCATAAATTTAACTTTTGTTTATTGATGAAAACGTATTTTGTGTTTGATATTATTTCTTGTTTTTCAGGATTTATTTAAAGATGAATCAATATCAAACGCATAATAAATATGTAGGTATGTTATCTCTTTTAAATGTAGGAAATTCATGAAATATGAAAAATAATAATTAAGTTTATGTTTGCTGCTACAAAAAGGGAATACCTAGAATGAAAAATATTTGCTTGTTGTATAATTTCTACTTAATTTCACTAGTATATCACGTAGTTAAAAACCAAATACTAAACCAATTTAACTTTTTTACCTTAAACAGATCAGACTAGACATTCCTGGACAAGTCAGAGTACAAAATTGTTGTTAGAGAACTTACACAAACATAAAACAACCATACATGACAAGAACCAGCTTCAAAAAAAATTTTGGGATGAAATAGCTGCAGATTTAGTGAACAAAGGATATTTAGTAAACTGGGAGCAATTTTCAACAAAATGGAGAAATTTAAAAAAGAAGTATAAGCATATTAAGGACAATAGCAACAGAACTGGTGCTGGTAGCAGAGAAAATTGGGAGCATTTTGAAATAATAGATGAAATTATGTATACGATGCCTGAAGTAACCCCTTTATCAATAGCATATAGTATTTCTGATTCCATAGTGAGGCCACAAGTAACAGAAATAAGTAATACAGATGACCCTGTTACAGAAATAGTAACTAGTGAATTTAATAATAATGCTTGTTGTTCGAAAGTGGGTGATAGGAGAAGCATAAGAAGACGAACGTCAATTAAAACTGTCAAAAAAACAATTGACAACATTTATGAGCAAAGAGAAAGGCATCATCAAGAAAATATGGAATTAAAAAAAGAATTTTTAAGTATTATGAAACAGCATTTTAAATAAATAAAAATGACTATATGTATGCATAATGTTGTGTTTAGAAAGCTCATTATAATTATCTACAAATTTTTATCATTTTTAAACATTAATTTATACTAACTGCCTTTATCGAAAAATTTTGAACTTTTAACTATATGTACATAAACACTAATTTATTAATATTTTTTGACAAAACAATTGTGGATATTTTAATTCATTGGAACATTAATTGGACATGGATTAACGACAGGTTATTTTAAGCGATTAAATTTTCAGATTCTTCATACTAGAAAAAATTAATTAATTGTTGGCCAACACCATTTGACAGCATGCATTATTTTTTAGGAGGCCTATGTTTTTGTTCTAAACAGAGAAGATGTTAGCCCCATGTCAAAGGTCAAACCATCGTTCTACTTTCTACTGTTTTAAAATTTTGTTAAAAAAATATGATTTTTGCAAAACTATCATATTCAAAGATATTTCGTGATATTGTATTAGACAAGTTTCAATAGAATAAATACGTCCCAATATAATAAATTAGGATTAATCAAATTCTAGCAACAAAGAATTATAAATTGCAGCTAAATATTAATTAAAACTGACCTAACGCAATGAGATAAACCTATTAAAAGACTGACCGTATAAAGTGCAGGTAAGAAATTCTTTTGCTGTTCAAGATATGTATTAAAAACATTATACATTAAACATATTTTGTATCTACTGTAGATAACAGTGGCATCTAAATGTTGTTACAAGATGTTACGAAACACCTTTGCCTACTACCAAGGCACAGATGTCATCTTGTGAACCATCCTGAAAACTAGATTATGACTCTTGTTCTGTGAGCATAATAATGTATATTTAAGTTTGATGATATTAAAAGTAGCTGATAAACAAGTTAGATTAAAATAAATATGTTTCAACATAATAAATCAAGGTAGTATAAAACAGTTAAATTAAATGATTCATTTGTTTCAGCAATCTTATACATTATTTTTCCTTTTTAGGATTGGAACACAAACAAAAAACAAATTATGCTGTTGCTACTAACCCAGCCACGTTTAACGCAAATCTTATAACAATATAATTTGGAAGTACTTATTTAAAACCTATACTGAGTGATAATATTTTATTTACATAACTTGTTTTATTTCATCTGGAATGTTATATACAATGTCAATAAGTAAAACTCAACGTATACACTATCGCGTTGAATGTCTGGTTGTACAATATATTTATATGTAAATTTAACTCATACAATTTTTGAGAGTTCAAATCTATGTAAGAAATATTAATATATTCTCGCATATTAAAAAAGTAAGTGGGCTATTACCTCTCTTTTTTCTTCTCCATCCACAAAAGCATCCACAAATTTGTTATCGATTTCTACATTATAATCGTCTTCGTCATTTACAGTTGGATCGAATTGTTCCTTTTCATTATCTATACAAATGTTATGCAATATGCAGCAAGTTAAAATAATAAGAGGGATCATATCTGTGTCGTACATATACACATATTTCAATTTCCTGAATCTAGCTTTCAGTAGACCATACGTTCGTTCTATCACCATTCTTATAGCAGATAGTTTTCTATTATAATTAACTTGAACTTCATTTAGATGCCCATTATCTCTATATGGAATGAGAAGAGTTTTGGACAGTGGGTACGCAGAATCCCCTAATAAATGAGTATTCTCAGGAAAAAATTGTTGTGGACTATTGTCTATAGCACGTTTAATTTTGCTAAGCTGCCAAATTCGAGCGTCATGAACGCTACCACAATAGCCTGTAAAAACATCAATAAATTTCCTATTAGGATCACAGATTCCTTGGAGGACTATTGAATGAAAGCCTTTTCGATTAATGTAGCTATTAGCATGGTCAATGGGAGCACTTATTTGCACATGACATCCATCTATAGCACCCATTATGCCAGGGAAATTGCTTATTTCTGCAAACTTTTCTATATTCCGCATTGAGTGATGTTGATCTGGCCATTTTATGTATTCTGTTTTGTAATTTTGCAAAACATATGCCACATTGAAGACGCATTTCCAAATTTTACTTTTAGCCAAGTTAAATCTATCAGAAACAGATCTGTAACGGAGTATGTTGGTAATATTCAACATAATTAATGATTGAGGTATTATTATTATTTATTATATTGTATTTCGAAATACTTCTACAATTTAAATAAATAAATAATGTACATTATAGGTTAACTCTTAAGAACTGTATATTTTACACGCAGTACATAGTCTTACAAATGAATGCAAAAAGATATCGTGCAATCCTAGCTAGCACAAAGAATTTGGCTTGATGTCCTTTTTATGAAAGAGAAAATAAATTCTTTCTAGAGTTGCAAATATCTTAGAAAAATTCGTAATTCTTAAAATATTGATGATAGAATTCTTTTTATTATGGTAATAAAATGGAAGTTCAAAACAATAGTGAAAGAATTCTTCATGCTAACAAGGATTAAAATTAGAGAATATACCTATATACTTCTTGATTTCCCAATATCCATAGCGTAATAGCAAGTTGTTTAAATGGTAGAATTTATGGCCCATTAATTGTTTGCATTAGGCATGGACCTATTTTCTCCAATAACATTTCAAACGTCACTTTGGATAGTCGGAAATGTGATTTAAAGTCTGCAAAAATATTATAGTCTCAAAATATATAAAAGCAAATCATAATTCCTAAAAATATTATTCATAATATTTTTTACAAAATACTAGCTGACATAATTAAATCATACAGGGTATACACAGATAGTTAAGAATGATCAAGAGACACGGTAGTGTCTCGACGGCAAGTACATAAAAGTAGGTATAGACGTGTCTATACCGCCGTCCAGGCACTACTGTATCTTATACAGCAAGATTGGCCGTCTCAATTTTTAAATCGATTTTTTTCCGTAAATGAAACACTGTCATGATTTCAGTAAAGCTTTTCTTGAAATGGATTAGAACAAGCTTTTATTTGAGCCCATAAACATCAAAATTGGTTCACGCAATCCAGAGATCTCATAATCTGTTAGCTATATATATAACGAATTTAATTTCTTTCCGTCATCTTCTTCTTCTCCAGCCAGAGTGTATGTCTCGGGCTGAAGTTGGTCGCTAAGAAAAATGACGTCATTTTCACAACGCTTCCAACATAATATACTCAACGATCAAACTATGTATGGTTGTGAACTGTCAATTCGGCGACTATATTGAACTGTGTAAATTGTAATGTGAGGTTATTTTTATTTTAATGCAGTGAGGTTATTCATCGTGTTGCGATATTGCATCTGTTAATTTCTACAATCACAAATAATTCAATTAACAGTGACTGAAGGATTCGCGAATTAGATAAGTATAATATTATATTTTACAATACAGGATGTAGTATATACTTTGTGGTACTTTGTGGTATTTCTTTTTGCAGATAAATTAAGACAGAATATTTTCATATTCATTGATGAGGATAGAGCTGACTGGATTAAATAAAATTAATATTTACAAGTCTGTGCCAATGAGAAATATACTTTCAACAGTAATGTGCATCGGTCATTATCAGGAGGATATTAATTGAAAGAAATTGTTAAGGTACTTAATAATCATATGCTAAACTTTCAGGTATTGAAATCATTAATCAAATGCATGTTTTGCTTTTTGTTTTCTTTAAACTGATATTGATTGTAATTATCCGATAGGTTATATCATATATATATAAACAAATATTTCAGATTAAATTATGGCAATGCTAATTTGAAAGATATGAAACATTCCAAAAAATCTTTATTTACGTAAAATACAAGTTGACCAGTATTTGGATTTGAACAAATTATACGATAGTAGATGTTTACAAAAGATGCGAAGACAACCAAATATTACAGAAGTTAGGTCAACAAGCAATAAAGAAAATGGAGATGGGGCAAAATCAAATACTGGTAAGTAACTGAGATGTTTCATGTTCCTTCAAATATTTATTTTCTTTGAAGATTAAGATTGTTAAATGATGAATTTGATTTCAGGCTTACGCATAGTGTTATCATTTAGTATTTTACAGTCACTGTGCAAGTTTATTATAGCAAATAGTAATACTTGTGCTTTGACTTAAATACATTTGGTACAATTGAATTAGAAAACCAAGGAAGAAGGTTCGCTCACATACTGACTATTGGAGTTGAATCAAACATTGGGCTTTTCATTCCTGCATTCTGGTATTTGAAACAGGCAAGGATGAAAGCATTGAAAGATTGGCAAAGTAAGAATAAGCCAATATTCCGATAATCGTCATCCATTGCTCAGCCATAATTTAAGGATGAGATTCATTGGATGAAATTCTGTAAAATTGAGTTAATAACTGTTGATTGTTTTCCTCTGTTACCTATGCTAGTATTCTAGGCCAAAGGCAGTATACTAGTCATTGGTATGCATGAAAAAATGCACGTTTATTCTCAATTGAAACTCAGTCCAAAAATTAATGGTTTCCACTCCATTTTGCAGCACCAGAAATCCGACCAGTTTCAACAGTGTATAGAAATTAGCGAAACGAACATTTGAGGACTCTGGCACAGGAAATGTTATAAGGACGACTCGCTAATATATCTCCTATATCACCTTTGTCAAGAATTAGCAGCATAAATGTGATAGTAACTGGTGCTAAAAAGAAACGTGGTATGCAAAACGACATAGTCAGCTTTGAATATATGCTTGATTGTAGCTTATTCAAAGCTTTGCGAATTGCTTGTCTAGTCTTGCCCCAGTATCAACTCAAGTAGTTGATGAAACTAGTGAAGTCTGGCAAGGTCAGATGGTGGTAAAAGTCAAATGTTGATAAACAGAAAATGTAAATTAATTAAAACATACATTTTACTTAATTATTTTTATATGTTGAAAGTATGTTTATTGATTATGAAAAATTTAATCAAACTTTTATTATAGTGAAACTGAAAACATTAAACAAGTAGCCGGGGCATTAATTATGAAGTTCATTTATGCAGAATGCATTACAAATATCAATAAACTCAATGCGTTGACTGTGATATTTTTTCAATATTAATATATATTATTTTATTAGTTAAGCTCTGCTGTTTCAAAAAACGAGAAGTATGGAAATTTTCTTTAAATTCTGTAGAAAAATTAAAAGAATTATTTAATTTTTTAAATATTATACTCTTACAAAACGTTATGAAATCCCACAAAAAACAGACTTCGCCTGTATAAAAAGGCGGCAAGTACATAAACCATTTAGCATAAATAATATAGTAAAATTATCCAATTAAAAAAAGTAGTGAAATCCAAATATTAGGCAAGTTTATTTTTTCACCTTAGCAAAAGTTAAATTTTTGAAAAAAAAAGGAACAACAAAGTTACTTGCCGGGCCCGTAATGTCCATGCACAGTGGGAAATTGAATCGTGTGTGAGATTCAGCTATAGCGTAGTATAGCAAATGTCATGTTAAAATACAGAGTGAAGTTAGCCGAAACACAGCGATTCTATTTCTCACTGTGCATGGACATTACGGGCCCGGCAAGTAACTTTGTTGTTCCTTTTTTTTCAAAAATTTAACTTTTGCTAAGGTGAAAAAATAAACTTGCCTAATATTTGGATTTCACTACTTTTTTTAATTGGATAATTTTACTATATTATTTATGCTAAATGGTTTATGTACTTGCCGCCTTTTTATACAGGCGAAGTCTGTTTTTTGTGGGATCACAATTACCTGTCAAAGAATAATTAAGCATCATATCTGGAACATAATTTTCAATCCTTCTATGACTCTCTCTAGTAGAAGGTAATAAAAAGAGATTATCTTCTTCATCGTCATCTTCAAATAACAGGCTCCAAATATTTAAATAATCCATTCTTTTGTTTAACCTGTAAATATAAATTGATAATTAGTCAAACAGCTATAATAAGAATATATTATCCAAGAAATATAAATTGTTGATAATATTTACAATTCTTCCTTTATTTTAATTGCTAGTAAATTTTATAGTTTTACGTCATTTATGTCCGTTAACTTACTTGTCTGATAATTTTAATCCCGCCCGCTTATTTTTGTAAATTAGGGTCCACGGTATTGACAGTATTTGTTTGATTAGATTCTTGCTGTATTCCCTTAACCAGATCAGATCTGGTTCACTCGCGGAAGCCTCCTCACTAAATCTGATCCATCTAGGGAATTTTCTTCAGTTGCCTCACTGTGACTAGACTGAACCGTAACCCGAACAGATCATTGAACGTAAGCGTCCATAGGGCTTGAGCAGAGAAGAAGACGTAGAGACGTACGTCAAAAAAATGACGTCATGAACGATACGAAGTTGGCTTTTTGACGTGGACGTAAAAGTAGTTAAGGCAGAGAAATCTGTAAACTGTAAGACGTAAGAGAAAGCAGCTAACCGCTACTTTTAGTTAATCTGGTTGTAGAGAAGCATGATTCGTTGACACGAATGGAAATTGGGTTAAAATATTTTTAATTTATTTAAAACTAAATAATTGCGAAGTACATTCGTGGTTTGTATCTTTTTTGTTAGACTACAAATTACTACATCAATTTTCTATTTTTATCAGTGATAATAGTTATTGAAATTTGCAAAATATTTTTAATAAAAATTAAACACCTTATTTAAAAAATGTTAAACGTTCAAAGCATCTGCATAAAAAATGACACTGATATGCTTACAGTTTTCAATTCATGTTTGCTGATGTATTTCTTATTAAAACGAAAAATAAGACAAAAGCGATGGAAAAATAGACGGTGGCTCGTTAGCCCAATTAATGAGTTACGTGACCTTTATGGAGACTACACCATATTGTTCCAAGAGTTGAAAAGAGATGATAATAAGTTTTACAGATATACTAGAATGACATTAAAGCAGTTTAATGAATTATTAAAAATGACAGCCCCCTTTTTAAAAAAGAAAAGTGGACGTGCTTTGCCTCCAGAGTTGAGGCTCATAATAGTATTAAGGTAAATATTGTATATGAAATACATTTATTTCAAACTTTTATTTCCAAATCAAAACAATATATGAGAATGAATTTTCAATTTAAACGTATTCTGATTTGAATGTCAATATAGGCAATGATATATAGAGAACCTTGTATATAAAAACTTATTAATTTTATTCCAACAAATTAAGAGCTGTTGAAACCAATTAAATTTATTAATCAATATCAGTTGTAATACGTTTTATTATTGTAGATACCTCGCTACAGGAGACTCTCCATTAACAATTGCACTATCATTCAGAGTAGGTGAATCTACTGTAAGATCTCTTGTAAAAGAAGTGTGTTCTGTGTTAATAAAAGTATTAGAGCCCCTATATCTTGCATTACCTAACGAAGAGGATTGGAGACATATAGCAAATGGTTACTGGAACAGGTGGAACTTACCTAACTGCATTGGTGCAATAGATGGAAAGCACATAAGAATCCGATGCCCCCCTAATTCAGGAAGTCTTTATTTTAACTACAAGAAATACTATAGTATAGTACTGATGGCAATATCTGATCATGTGTACCGCTTTACTTTAGTGGATATTGGAGGTTATGGAGGTAATTTTATTATACTTATATATTTCTTATTTATGGCAGTGTATATCACATAAAATATTTTACATTTAAAGGAAATAGCGATGGTGGAATTTTTAATGAGAGTAATATTGGCATCAATCTTATCAATAATAATTTAAATTTACCACAAAATGAAATCAAGCTTCCCAATAGTAGCCTCAGAACAAGTACTTACTTTATAGCTGATGATGCCTTTAAACTTTCAAAAAGAATTATGAAGCCGTATTCAGGTACCAATTTATCGTATGACAAAAGAATATTCAACTACCGTATATCCAGAGCCAGGCGAACCGTAGAGAGTGCATTTGGAATATTATCAAACAAGTGGAGAATTTGTCATACAGTTATGAGTGTTCTCCCAGAAACAGCAGATATTATAGTGACTGCTTCAGTATGCCTGCATAATTTTATATTAAAAGAAGAAGAAAACAGTCAATATAAAAATTACAGCAGAGAAATTGTTTCTGATAATACTGTAAATACAGATAATATGGTAAAAATAGTATAAAAGTGTTTAACAGTATGTAATTCATATAAATTGTTAAGCAGCTGATAATTTCTATATTTTAGGATTTTACATGGATTAATATACCTAATTCGTCGCAAACAGAAAATGAAATCACAAATGGGGAAATTCAGAGACAAGTTTTAAGTAATTATTTTCTTAGTGAGGATGGAAAAGTTATGTGGCAACATGAGTATATTCAACGTGGCAAATATAGAGATAAATAATGCAAAATTGTAAGGTATAAATAATCATCAATGTTTGATTTTATATTATGAATATTAGATGACAATTTAGTCATGAATATAATGATATCAAAAATCCAGTAAAAAAGTTTAAACAATTATCTTTACAGAAACAAGTTTTCTTAATCGTGTTCCATTTTTATTCAGTTCACAAATACCAAATACAATTAATGATATAATTGAGACAAATTATATGGAAGCAAGTGACAATTCAGCACATATGGAAAATATTTCAAGGTTACAGTAAAGTCTTATCATTTATAAATGGATTTGCTAAAACATATACTGTGGATTGACATTGGAGCATTTAAAAAGTAAAATGTTGTTGAAGTACTAGTGGTAAGTGATGCTTTATTTAATATGATTTTAATTCAAATATTTTAAAATACTCCAATCTAGTTTTAGATGAAGAATGCAGAAACTTTAACAATGGAATAGCAAATAGGAAGTTCAGGACTAGGGTATATATAACCTGCCATTAATATTTTTATGAGATGATGTTGGTAACTCACAGACTACAATTTAATTAATAATTTACTTACGTTATGCATAAATGTTTATATTATTTCATCATATAAATTTACGTTATGCAAGTAGCCATTCAAAACCACAAAATATAAAGAGAATCAATTAACGCTGAAGAAGTCATTAATGAAAAAATACAAATTCATTTTGTATACTGTTCTCATTTCCATTTGGTTTTTAATACATGTCGTTGCTATAATTAAAATTGATGTTTATTTTTAAAACGATATTAACATAATAACTAAATATATCCATTGATAAACATTTGTTTCTTATTTATACTATTTTGTTAATTATATTAGGTTATTTTATAATAAACAAGACACAGTTTCTGAAACTTCTACTATTTTCGTACATTTATTGAATAATCACGCAACAATTTGCAATTAAGTTTTAATATAATAATAATACTAGTATTGCATTACCTCACACTTTTTTGTTTAGTGTTAATATAAGTCTTTAATACAGCATATTTTAAAATTTTATATTAACTATACGTAAAAATAAAAAAAACATAACAAGCATTTAAATGTATTTAGTAATATAAATCAGTCAACTTAATTAGAGAAAGAATTACTTTTGTAATGGTGCATTCAGTGCCTCCATCAACATTTTTCGTCTGTAATATATATCTTCCTCTGGAATTGCCTTATAAGAAGAAATTAAGAATTCAATAAAAGCATCATCGGGCGATGATGACGTTTTTTTCTCTTCCATAAAATTACAAATTTTTGAACTCATTTGCAATATTGTAGCCTCTAACTCCCTTGTTTCATCAATCTTTCGTTTTTTTTCTTTAAAGGGAATAACGTTTTCTTTATCTTTCAATATATCTGAAAACTCATATGTATTTATGGACTCCGGCAACTGTGATCTTCCACTGGTACTCGGTTTGGGACAGTTTGTATAACTTCTATAATAAGAGCAATTAGCAACTTTTTGATTCTTGTTAATTAAAAATATTTATTAATGATAAAAATAATCATACTTTCGCCTTTTAATAACGTCATCCAAAAATGACAATTGAGAAAAAAATGCAAACTTTGTTTGCTTCACTGCTCCACTTCCACTAGGACAGTTGTTAATTCTCTTTACATTAGTATATTGGTCTCTTAGGGAGGTACATCTCTTTTGACAGTATTGTGGCGTATACATTTTGTCTGTAAATAAAGGATTAAAAATATCAAAATATTTATGTTTCTAATTGCAATACTATTTTTCAATGTGTTATTAATAATAGTAAATATATATTCACCATGATTAACTTCAATCATAATAGTAGAAATCTCAACCCAAGCATTATTTCTCATAATAGAATCTTTAAAATTAATATTACTCTTATCATACAAATATGGACGTTCTTTAAATAATTCTATCAATAGTTCATCGCCCTTTTTTTCATTAGTAAATATTTCTAGTTCGTCCTCTTCTTCTGCGTATAAAAGACTTTTTGTATATATTTGATGATCACACATCTTAAAATAATTGAAAAATGAAAGAAAATGATTGAATACTTTTAGAAAATAAAGGATTATTTCAATAAATTATTTTTGTATAAATTTATAAAAATAATAAGTAATGAAGTAACTTTTAAACTTACCCTATTTAATATCACAATGCGGTATAATAATAATACTGAGAACAACGTAAAATAACGAAAGCACTTCGCTATTATTTAGTTTTAAATAAATTAAAAATATTTTAACCCAATTTCCATTCGTGTCAACGAATCATGCTTCTCTACAACCAGATTAACTAAAAGTAGCGGTTAGCTGCTTTCTCTTACGTCTTACAGTTTACAGATTTCTCTGCCTTAACTACTTTTACGTCCACGTCAAAAAGCCAACTTCGTATCGTTCATGACGTCATTTTTTTGACGTACGTCTCTACGTCTTCTTCTCTGCTCAAGCCCATACGCTGCATGCATATTAAGGTTGAGTCCCACCAAAACCTGTAAGGTAAAATTTTACCATGCAGGATTGCCAATTTTTCGAAAATACATATGCTGATTGGCTAATTCACAGCAAATTGGCAATCCTACATGGTAAAATTTTACCTTACAGGTTTTGGTCGGACTCACCCTAAGGCCCGATTCCACAAAACTTGTTTAAACTGGATTAAGTTAATTATGCTATATTCTATGTGACATAAAATATAGCAAAATTAACTTAATCCAGTTTAAACAAGGCTTGTGGAACAGGGCCATAGTCGTTACTTATAATTTAAGACCGACTTAAGCATAGGTTATTTTTTTCTTTTACTGTTAGGTGAAAAAGGACAATCGATACTTTAAGTCAGACTTAAATATATTAAGTAACGACTATGAATACCGGATCACGATCCAACCTAACCGCAGGAATGCAACGTCGAAAAAAAAATTACTAGATGGATCAGAGGCTTCCGCGTGAGCTCGATGAGCTCGATCCGATCCGATCAGGAGATTCAGAGGGTTGGTGATGGTTGGTTGGTGATCAGACTGATCAGACAGATTTGGCTACCGCATTGAGGCATTACTGGGAGCTTTCCATCTACGGACGTTTACGTTCGTGATCCGATCCAGTAGTGGGATTCTGTAACTCTTAGCGACAACTTTCGGTATCGTTAAGTCCAGTTACCGACAGAAATCGCTAAGTGCGATTCTGTAACTCAGAGTCAGCGATGATTGTCGCTTGTAATGTCGGTACTGTCGGTAACCTACCGAATCCTACCGAATAAACGTACCTTTCCTTCTTAAGAAAACTCTTAGTACAATCTTAGTTAAGCGACGGAGTTACGAACAATTGAAGTTAATATAAATTGTACTAAACCGAATCATTTAGCTGAGAATTGATATTTCACTGAGTTTTTTATTGAAAGGAAAACTAAAAATATCGTTATAACTTAACAACGACCGAGATAGATGTCGCTAGAGGTTCAACGGTACTAATATAAAATTTATCCGACGAATAACGTTTATAAACCTTTGCTTTTCCTTGCACGCATTCCACCAAAAACTCACAATGCTCGTAATAAATAATATATACCACATCAACTATTATATTGTGAGTGTTTTTGGCCTCAAGTGGGTCAAACCCCTTAACGACAGCTGTCGGTATCGCTAACTACCGACAGTTATCGCTTGCGCTAACGAATGAGCGATTCTGTAACTTTAGCTTTACGACAATAGTCGGTGCAACTCATATTTGTACGATAACGATAAAATTCGTTAAGGTTCTAGGGAAGCTGGTAATATTGGTGTATTAATACCAACCGAAATAGGAATTTTTGTGTTACTTGACTATATCATTTTTGACTATAGCAATTCTTACTATAGCAAAATTATCATATTTTATTTAAAAGAAGTATTAAAACGTAAGTATATTTTAATTAAAATAAGTAGTAAAAATTAATGTTTTAACATTTTTTTGAGTTAGACAATGTACAGTTAGTGCCTGTGTGCTATAGTTAAATAATACAATTAATTCTATATTTGAGAGAAAACCTCTGCATATATATATATATATATATATTTATTTTTAAATATAAAAATTGGAAAAATATTAAATTTTATTTCCTACGATTTTTACTGTAAGCCTTAATTTATAAAGAAAATTTATTGTAAGTACTTTTTTGTGATTTCTAAATATTAATTTAAGAAATATTTGTGACATTTATTATATTTACTTTCTCGGTAAACATCTACCGACGCCTATCACGGTCGTCGTTAAGTTAACGATAGAATTCGGTAGCGACCGCCATTTTTAACACCAATTATCGAAAACTTTGTGTTACAGAATCGCTCTTAGCGATATCTCTCGGTAACTCGATTCAATTACCGAAAGTTGTCGATAACTAGTTACTGAATGCATATAGACGGAAGTTACAGAATCGCTCTTTTCGTTACTGCAAGCGACAACTATCGGTAGTTAGCGATTCCGACAATCATCGCTGGGAAGTTACAGAATCCCAGCACAGATCACGATCCAACCTAGCCACAGGAATGCAATGTCGGAAAAAAAATTACAAGATGGATCAGAGGCTTCCGCGTGAGCTCGATCCGATTCGATCAGGAGATTTAGAGAGTTGGTGATCAGACTGATAAGACAGATTTGGCTACCGCATTGGGGTATTACTGACGTACCAACAGCGAACGGCATTGACGTAATTGAAGTAACAATAACTATTATCCAAAATAAATTTAATTTAAAAATATATAAAAAAGATAAGCTGATATTATAGAAAGTAATTGTATTTAAAATGACATAAGCTTAAGGCATATTTTTGAAAATTCTTTGATATGGATATTGTACAAAGTGATAGAATTAATATTTTGTTTTTATCTTTAGATTTATGAAATAGAATAATGAATAGAAGTTGACAATATAGCATAGGTATATTAATGATATAGAATAAATAATATCTGAAAATATTTGTTTTTTTAATTACTATTTATATGTAACACATATCAGATCCATGTAAAAGTGTAGATTTTACTTGTTATAATAACTTAATTGTATATATATGTTTAACGTATGATACAAAAATAAATTACATTTATAATACTTGAAACGACAGTATAGACTTTGCTAATACATACTATGTGTCAAATAAAAAATTACCCACTTTATACATTTTAGTAATAATTTAAAATTTTTCATTATTTGGAAAGGTTATAAAATTTCTTTCTGAAGTCATATTTGAGCAGTGTCTCCTCTTCACAAGTGCCTTATGAAGAATAAGCATAATTAGTGGAACCAATTTTGTTGAAGGCATATTACACACGTAAAGGGCTACGCATAGGGGAAAACCTTTTACGAAGAGGTGATATGACTATATGAACTACCAGAAATAAGAAAATGTACTATTTATGTCTTCGTAAAAGGTTTTACCTCAGGCGATCTTCCCTTTACATGTATAATATGCTTTCAACAATTGATTCCACTAATTATGCTTATTCTTGATAAGGCAATTGTGAAGAGGAGACACTGCTCAAATATGACTTCAGAAAGAAATTTTATAAGCTTTCCAAATAATAATAAATTTGTAATTATTACTAAACTGTATAAAGTGTGTAATTTTTTATTTGACACATAGTATTAGCAAAGCTTATACTGTCGTTTCAAGTATTATAAATGCTATTTATTTTTTTATCATACATTAAACATATATGTAGAATTAAGTTATTATTATAACAAGTAGAATCTTCACTTTTACATGGATCTGGTATGTGATACATATAAATAGTAATTAAATAAACAAATATTTTCAGATATTATTTATTCTATATCATTAATATACCTATGCTATATTGTCAACTTCTATTCATTATTCTATTTCATAAATCTAAAGAAAAAAATCAATATTAATTGTATCACTTTGTACAATATCCATATCAAAGAATTTTCAAAAATGTGCCTTAAGCTTATGTCATTTTAAATATAATTGCTTTCTATAATATTAGCTTATCTTTTTTATATATTTTTAAATTAAAATTATTTTGGATAATAGTTATTGTCACTTCAATTACATCAATGCCGTTCGCTGTTGGTACGTCAGTAATACCCCAATGCGGTAGCCAAATCTGTCTGATCAGTCTGATCACCAACCCTCTAAGGGTGAGGTTCACCAAGCCCGGCTTGGGGCTAGCCGGGCTAAACTCATACAGCTCATGTAACGGAAACTATACTACTTTAGCCCGAAAGTATACCATATTAGCCCGGCTAGCCATTAACTATCAAGCCGGGCTTGGTGAACCTCACCCTAAATCTCCTGATCGGATCGGATCGAGCTCACGCGGAAGCCTCTGATCCATCTAGTAATTTTTTTTCGACGTTGCATTCCTGCGGTTAGGTTGGATCGTGATCGATCACGAACGTAAACGTCCACAGTAAGCCGACTTGTGCTGCTCTATGGGTGCATTCCAAATTAAGCATGAAGAGCGCATAGAATGTACTGTTTATGTCACATTTATTATAGAATTTAAGTGCTTACTGCGCGCATATGCCTGACTCGGAGGGTGAGATTCACCAAGGCCGGTATTCATAGTCGTTACTTATATTTAAGACCGACTTAAGCATAGGTTATCTTTTTCTATTACTGTTAGGTGAAAAAGGACAATCGATACTTTAAGTCAAACTTAAATACAAGCAACGACTATGAATACCGGCCCAAGTCCGGCTTCGGGCTAGCCGGGCTAAACTCATACAGCACATGTAACGGAAACTACAGGGAGGTTCTCTAACGGCGGCATATAGGAGATTCGTGTTAGTTGACTATAGCGCTCAGGATGATGGTATCTGAGAGCGCTGATTGGTCAATATCATGTAGTGCCAACATGAAATGGTCCGTTACCAATAGATGAATACGAAAAATGAGACCCATCCGCCATTTTGGAGTAGAGAAGTGTTTACATGCTAGTTGTAGAAGAAAAAGGTGTGAAATGGAAAAATGTCAAATAGTGAGGTTACTAAAGTAAAAATGGAAAATAATGAATGGAAAGTTCGAATATTCTTACTTTCCATTCATTATTTTCCATTTTTACTTTAGTAACCTCACTATTTGACATTTTTCCATTTCACGCCTCTTTCTTCTACAACTAGCATGTAAACACTTCTCCACTCCAAAATGGCGGATGGGTTTCATTTTTCGTATTCATCTATTGGTAACGGACCATTTCAAGTTGGCACTACATGATATTGACCAATCAGCGCTCTCAGTTACCATCGTCCTGAGTGCTATAGTCAACTAACACGAATCTCCTATATGCCGCCGTTAGAGATACACCCTGTATACTACTTTAGCCCGAAAGTATACCATATTAGCCCGTCTAGCCTTCAAGCCGGACAGGCCGGACTTGGTGAATCTCACCCGGAATGCACCCTATGTATAATTCATTAGCAAACAAATCGATAGCCGTATGTATACTATACAGCGTAGCATAATTCAAAATGGCGGAGTTGGCAACGCTAAAGTGAACATAGAACAGTCAACAGATCCACACGCGGAAGCAGAGATGAAACGGGAGATTGCTCAATTGCTCATGCGAGGTCCCGAGGCAATCCCTACCGGTAGGCGGCGCGGGTGTTGGCAAACGCGTGTCTCAGGTCCATCGTCCATCTAACCCCTAACGCCATCTATCGGAAGAGACCACGAAGCACGAGCGTTAAGCTTAGAATAGGGTAAAACATATATGCATTGTTGCCAGAAAGCGGAATAAAGAGAGAGCGGAGATATTTTCTCGGACCTCTCTGTCTTTCTCGCTGTTAGCTTCTAGCAGAAGAGTCGAGGCAAAATCTTTCAGTTTCGCTTTGCCGAAAAGCTACCAATATTCGATGTCATTTATATTTGCAGGCCAATGCCTTTATACATGATTTTTTTAGCATATTTATTTATCAGCATTGACTTATTTAAATCAATAATAAATTAAGGAAATGCGTATTTGATATATAATAATTATTTTAACTATAATTTCATCGTTATATTTCGCTTATTTCCGTAAAATCTGCATTTCTTTAGTTTATTATTGATTATTGTAAGTCAATGGCAATTTAAAAAAATTTAATCTTAAAAAAAAAAGAAAAGTACCGATCAGGAATCGAACCCGGACCCACGAGTCGCCACGCGATTACCTTACCGCCTAGACCACGAGGCTTCTTCAGTGCACCGTAAACAGATAGTCTTTTTAAGGGCTTGAAATCTTCTATTGAACCATATAAATAAACGAAGAACCGACATCTTTATTCATTATTATTCTATCATAATGGTACACAAATTAAAGAATAATTATATAATGTAGATTTTCAAAAGCTTTTCCAATAACCAAGAACGGAAACTGCGAGCGTTGATTATTTATCTTCGTTCTTGGCTATTGGAAAAGCTTTTGAAAACTATTCAAAATATAATTATTCCTTAATTTGTGTACCATTATGACAGAATAATAATGAATAAAGCTGTCGGTTGCTCGTTTATTTATATGGTTTAAAAGAAGATTTCAAGCCCTTAAAAAGACTATCTGTTTACGGTGCACTGAAGAAGCCTCGTGGTTTAGGTGGTAAGGTAATCGCGTGGCGATTTGTGGGTCCGGGTTCGATTCCTGAACGGTACTTTTCTTTTTTTTTTTAAGATTAAATTTTTTTTAATGGCCATTGACTTACAATAATCAATAATAAACTAAAGAAATTCAGATTTTACGGAAATAAGCGAAATATAACGATGAAATTATAGTTAAAATAATTATTATATATCAAATACGCATTTCCTTAATTTATTATTGAGTTAAATAAGTCAATGCTGATAAATAAATATGCTGAAAAAATCATGTATAAAGGCATTGGCCTGCAAATATAAATGACATCGAATATTGGTAGATTTTCGGCAAAGCGAAACGGATAGATTTTGCCTCGACTCTTCTGCTAGAAGCTAACAGCGAGAAAGACAGAGAGGTCCGAGAAAATATCTCCGCTCTCTCTTTATTCCGCTTTCTGGCAACAATGCATATATGTTTTACCCTATTCTAAGCTTAATGCTCGTGCTTCGTGGTCTCTTCCGATAGATGGCGTTAGGGGTTAGATGGACCTGAGACACGCGTTTGCCAACACCAGCGCCGCCTACCGGTAGGGATTGCCTCGGGACCTCGCATGAGCAATCTCCCGTTTCATCTCTGGCGGAAGCCTCCTCACCAAATCCGGGTTAATCTAGGATTTTTCTCGAAAGTTGTATTACTGCGACTGTAGTAAACCCTAACCCGGATCAGATCACTGAACGTAAACATCCATAGCTTGTTGTAGTTGTTGTTAGTTGATTTAAGTTGTTTGCAAAAAGAAGGTTAGTTGACTGTCGGTTTCTACTATTTAAAATTATTATTTTCATTAGGTAAATAAAGAATTATATTTTCTTTCTATTAATAATTTAATGGGGAGTTAATTATTATTGACTTTTAATCAAAAAAATTTTAAGCAGAAAATGTCCACAATTTCTAATGAAAAGAAAAAGCCAGTCTGTGTTATTGTTCTTGGAATGGCTGGTTCAGGAAAAACCACATTTGTACAAAGACTTGTTTCTACTTTATATGATAAGGGAAAGCCCTATGTAGTAAATTTAGATCCAGCTTGTAAGGAAGTGCCTTATCCTACAAATATTGGTAATATTTATTGTCATTAATTTTGTATTCCTAAGAAAGTTTAAAAGAAAAATTTGTCTTTTTTTCACAGACATAAGAGATACAGTCAATTACAAAGAAGTTATGAAACAGTACAAACTTGGTCCCAATGGAGGAATAGTTACCACCTTAAATTTATTCTCAACAAAGTTTGATCAGGTCATAGAACTTATTGATAAGGCAGGAAAAGATCATGAATATGTAATTGTAGATACGCCAGGACAAATTGAAGTATTTATGTGGTCAGCCAGTGGGGCAATAATTACAGAAGCACTGGCTTCTCAATTTGCAACAATTATTATTTATGTTTTAGACACAGTTAGAAGTGTCAATCCTATTACTTTCATGTCAAACATGCTGTGTGCTTGCTCTATACTTTATAAAACAAAATTACCCTTAATCGTAGCAATGAATAAGGTAGATGTTTATGGATATAATTAGTTTTTATCTAGCTATAAAACTGATATTTTCCAGATAGACGTTGTTGAAAACAGTTATGCTGTTGACTGGATACAGGATTTTGAAGCCTTCCAAGAAGCTTTAGATCAAGAAACAGGATATATCAGTAACTTGACACGAAGTATGGCTTTAACGTTGGAAGAATTTTATTGTCACTTGCGTAGCTGTGGTGTTTCTGCAGTAACTGGTGATGGAATTGACAGATTTTTTGAACTGGTACAAGAGGCAGTTAAGGAATATGAAACGTAATTATTACAAAGATTATAATTTTTTTGTATTAAAATTTTAAGAAAATTCTAATCATAGCTTTACAGGGAGTATAAAAAAGATTGGGAAACTTTTAAACAGATAAAGGCTGAGCAGAAGGAAAGTGAAGGAAAAGAGCAATTAGAAAAAATTATAAAAGGAGGCAATTTATTGACTACAAATAATTATACTGGAAGGGAGACCTCTTGCATTCATTTAAAGCATTCAGGTCAGGAATCCAGCGATGATGAAGAAGGAGTAGAAAATACTTTTGATGGAGAGAATGAAAATGAAAAAATGGAAGCTGAATCTTTCAAGAAATTTTTAAATAGGCATAAAGGAGAACAAGGAAAACAAGCTAAAAAATCTAATTTACCTAGTACTAGCAAAGATACCTGATTTTTATTACTATAATAAAATGCTTAATGCGTAATGTATTCAGTATTGTAAAATAAAAATTTTATTTTTCTCTTTTTTTTAAATTTAGCATTGTTTTATTTCTTCCTGACGATGAAAACGCAGTTTTAATAATGTTCAATTAAAATAACTCGTTTTGATTGGTCATAATGGTTAGCTTTTATTTTTTTCGTGAAGAGCGGGTAGGTGAGCTTTTCGGCTTCTAATACAATCCTATATACATACATATGTATAGGCTGCGGTCCGATAAATGCATACAATGCACACTTTCGGTGTCAGTCTTTGGCCCAATAATCCTGTCGTTGACAAGGGGAAGCGGAAAGCAGAGGGGCGAGGGGATATCTACTAATATCTAGGGAGTTTCTCCGTAGCTGTCAAATGGCGCGGTTAACTTTCGTTTTTGTATTGTAGACAAAAGTAATTTTTTCGGAAAACGATTGCGGAAAAGAAGAAAGGATTTTAATACATAACAGAGAAGAAAAAATATATCAGATGAGTATAAGTTAATAACAAAAAATGAAAATTATTGTGAATTTATAAGCAAATATATACTTTGTGGTTATTTTATTTCTGTTACAGGCTAAATCCTATTCTTCATGAGTTTAAATCGCAGGAAAGAAATACTTAAAGAACGATGAATGAAAAAGGACTAATTTATAAAGCATTTCTCAGTGACCCAGTGATTTCAATAATTGTGACATAATGTTGTAATAGTGAATGTGTAAGCGATTACTGTCTATACAAAGAAATTTTATTATAAAACAATAATGATGTATGATAATGTTGTGATTGCTATTATTAAAAATTAAAGCTAGTTCAATTAAAATTTATTATTTTAATTTCTTCCTTATCCCCACAAATTCTATACGTACATAGTAATTACATATTCTTGTAGAACCTATCTTTAAGCTACTCTAACTAAATTTAAACATTTCGTTTAATAAAAGTCAAATGCGAACCAAATTGCAAAAACGGGCTTCTTTATGACAAGATGCCAATTCTAACGAGTCAATCGAGCTTAAAAAAACTCAAATCGGATAAAGAATAACGCTGTACCACTGTCCCGGGTTCTTGAAGTGGAAATAACCAAAAGTAACCTCTCTTCAAGAACGCGGCACAATGGTACAGCGTTATTTTTCAACTAATTTGAGTGTTTTTAAGTTCGTTTGACTCGTTAGGACTGGCACATTATCCTACAAATGCTCGATTGTTCAATTTGCTTCGCATTTGAATTATATTAACTTAACGGGATCCCTCACGCCTACTTTATCGACAGTTAAAGTAAATAAACAATTAGTTTAATAAAATTCAAATGCGAAGCAAATTGAACAATCGGGCGTTTGTTGGACAATGTGCCAGTCCTAACGAGTCAAACGAACTTAAAAACACTCAAATTAGTTGAAAAATAACGCTGTATTATTATGCCGTGTTCTTGAAGAGAGGTTACTTTTGGTTATTTCCACTTCAAGAACGCGGGACAGTGGTACAGCGTTATTCTTCATCCGATTTGAGTTTTTTTAAGCTCGATTGACTCGTTAGAATTGGCACCTTGTCATAAAGAAGCCCGTTTTTGCAATTTGCTTCGCTTTTAACTTTTATTAAACGAATTGTTTATTGACTTGTACTGTCGGTAAAGCACGCGTGAGGGATCCCGTTAAGCGGCCATTTTTATCACGATTCGATTAGTGAGTGTTGCGATGCCGTGAACACACTTCATCTCACTCCCCAGATCACTATACACAAGTGTAAAAAAAATAGTTTCTTCTTTATATTTGTCCATTTACCCTAACACCTGGTCAAAAATCAAGATTTTAAAGATAAATTTGTTAAAATCATGTAAATAAATCTAATCTTTTAATTAGATTGGACCGTTATTATTAGAAAGACTTAACATTGTAAAAGGTAAGAATACATGAGGATTTTTTAATTTTTTACTCTTTTTGACCTTTAAAAAATCCTATAACTGGTTATGATCATGAGTCCTCTAACGGACTCTAACCTCTTTATAAAACCTCGCTAGTCGCTTGATCGAAGATACATACATTAGCCATGGCCCGCCCATTGCCAACTGTTCATTTTATGTGAAAATTTACATTATTATTTGTTATATGTAAATTGTTATGTTTACCGAATGGAAATACACAGGAGTGTTGTATTTGCATCTTTAACTTTGTAAATGTTTAAAATTGATTTTAATCACTTAAGGTATTTTCCTTTACGTTAAGTGATATTGACATAATATATAGTGTTTAAAATTATGGTTTATTAATTTAGAGTAAATATTAGTAAGTGCTGTTATAAAATATATATATATATACATCAGAGTTTATTGTACAATATTGAATTTTCATAGTATCTAATGAATGTTAGAAGCCATAAATATCTATTGATGTTATTTTCAGGGCAAGGACTACTATAATCGTAGAAAAATGTTAAGATCACTAAAACTGAGAAAAGCCCTTACAAAGGTCAATCAGAAGCCTTATTTAAGATGTCAAGATTTCCATGTCTCAATAAACATTCAACAACTATCAGCAAATATTAAAACACCTACTATTAATAATAAACTAGATAAGTTTCAGAAAAATGAGGTTATAGAAGGTTTTGTTGTAAACGAGGTTGCAGAAGTAGAAGACATGAATCTTACTGCTATAAAGTTAACACACATAAATACAGGAGCACAGTATTTGCATCTATCAAGAGACGATAGCAACAATGTATTTTCCATCAATTTTCGCACAACGCCAATGGATTCCACTGGTTTGCCACATATTTTGGAGCACACCACTCTATGCGGTAGTGAAAAATATCCTTGCAGAGATCCATTTTTTAAAATGCTTAGAAGATCTCTAGCAACTTTTATGAATGCTATGACTGGCCCTGATTACACTCTTTATCCATTTTCAACACAAAATTTTAAAGACTTTCAAAATCTACAATCTGTTTATTTAGATTCTGTTTTCAAGCCAAATTTGAGAGAAATGGATTTCAGACAAGAGGGTTGGAGACTGGAACATAGCGAAGTAGCTGATAAATCATCACCGATTATTTTTAAGGGTGTTGTTTTTAATGAAATGAAAGGAGTTTTTAATCAGAATAGTGCAATTTTTGGTGAAAAACTGTTAAATTCTCTTCTCCCTAGCCATACCTACTCTGTCATATCGGGTGGAGATCCTTTGGTTATTCCTAATTTGCAATATAAAGACTTGGTGGATTTCCATGCAAATTATTATCATCCATCAAATTCGCGTTTCTTTTCTTATGGAAACTTTCCTCTAGAGGAACATCTTAAACTTATCAATGATCGGTACCTGAATTCATGCAGTAGAGTAGATATTAGTCAAACAGAAGTACCTCCTGAGAAAAGATGGACGAAATCTAGAAAGGAGCACATTTATTGTAGCTTTGATCCAATGATCGCAGATCCAAAGAGACAAGGATCCATAGCAATTGCTCAACTATGTAACGATATCACCGATGTACAGGAAACATTTGAAATTTATGTATTATCTCAGTTGTTACTGAAAGGTCCAAACTCAGCATTTTACAAAACTCTGGTGGACTCAAATATTGGAAGCGGATTTGGCCCGATTACGGGCTTCGAATCTCAATGCAAGGACACCATGTTCGTGGTTAGTCTACAAGGAGTTAAACCGGAAGATTTTGAGAGAGTTGAAGAGATTTATAACGAAACTGTGGATGACGTGATTGACAAAGGATTTGAAAAAGAACGAATTGATGCTATTTTACATAGCATCGAATTAAGTATTAAGCATCAGTCTTCAAATTTCGGATTAAATTTGCTATTTAATTTGACTCCTCTGTGGAATCATAACGGAGACCTTGTGGAATCGATGAGAATCAATAGAGCGGTGAAAAATCTGATTTACAAGCTGAAAGAAAGTCCCGATTACTTTGAGAAATTAGTGAGAATTTATCTGAAGGATAATTGTCATCGATTAACGTTGACGATGTCTCCTAAAGAAAATTACCATGAGGAAAAGCAACTAGCCGAAGATAACTTGCTCGAGGCTAAATTGAACGGTCTGTCGAAGGAGGAGAGGGAGAAAATTTTCGAGGATGGTATGAGGTTACTGACGGAACAGCAGAAGCAAGACGATGCCAGCGTTTTGCCAACTTTGAAAATAGAAGATCTGAAGGCTGATGTGGAAAGGTATGAACTAACCGACACGTGCGTCTCCGGCGTTCCGGTACAACTGTCGGTTCAACCGACGAATGGAATCTGTTATTACAGAGGGATCCTAGATACGAAACATCTATCTTCAGACTCGAAGAAACTTCTGCCGATATTCAATAGCGTTTTAGCTAAGATGGGCACGAAAAACTATGATTACAGAAGCTTCGACCAGTTGATAGAATCGAAAACCGGTGGGTTATCTATCTGCAATCACGTGGCGGAAAGCAAAGACGGTAATTCTGAATACAAGGAGGGAATCTTTATTGAGTCGTTCGCTTTGGATCGAAATGTCGAGGATATGTGGAAAATTTGGGTGGAATTGTTTAATAATGCGAGGCTGACGGATCTGCGACGGTTCGAAACTTTGGTGAAAATGGAAGCAGCTCGCGTGGTCGACGGAATCGCTGGTTCCGGACACATGTACGCGATGAGCACTGCTGCCAGCTTGGTCTCTCCGATCACCAGATTTAAAGAGTCTTTATCCGGAATGGAATTTGTCAATCGATTAAAATCGATAGCTCGAAGGAAGGATTTATCGACCTTGTTGGAGCAAATGCAGCAGATCTCGCAGCTCGTTCTCAACAGAAACCTCCTAAGGTCGGCGATCAATTTCTCTTCGGATAACAAGGATGATATCTTGAAGAGCCTCGACTCGTTTTATGGCTCGTTAGAGGAGGTGGATAACGCGAGTTGTGGGAGTAAACAGGAAGGTAGCTCCTCGACCGATGTTACCACTCAAAATGCCATACATCATGTATTGCCTTATACAGTGAATTATACGTCGAAAGCGATCGCGACTGTTCCGTTGATGCATCCCGACTACGCAGCCTTAAGGGTACTCTCCAAGCTGGTAACGTCTATGTATTTGCATCCTGAGATTCGCGAGAAGGGCGGAGCTTATGGTGGAGGAGCAAAACTGACGACTGAGGGAGTCTTTGCATTTTACTCCTACAGGGACCCCAATTCTACCCGTACGCTCGATATATTTGATAAGACCCATGAATTCCTCGCCCACTATAGTTTCCCTCAAGTCGATATCGACGAGGCGAAATTAGGGATCTTTCAGCAGGTAGATGCTCCGGTTGCGCCCGGAAATCGAGGACTGAGCAAATTTACCCTTGGTTTGACTTACGACGACATTCAGTTGCACAGAGAGCGACTCAGGGCTGTCACCAAGGAGCAGCTGATCGACGTTGCGGAAAGGTATTTGAAAGACGAACAGCAACAGCAGGGAAGTAGGTTGATTGGCAGATGTCTCATTGGCCCAAAAAATGCAGACATCTTAACGAGAAAGGCCGAAAACTGGAAGATAGTGGAGCAACGGGAGGAGGAAGCGAGCTAAGGAATCTTGTTCGCGATGAAGCTAACGGACGATTCGAACTATTCATCTTCATCCCTGCAAAAAATTAGCATTACCTACAAGTATTCTTCTCTCCCCCGTTCGATCTTTGAAGCAGAAATCTCTGTTCACAGCTCTGTGACAAAAATGAACGCGAACGTCTCTTCCCTTCCAGTTGATCCAACGATTTGACAGCTTAGCTCGATCCATCAAACGTAACGCCAGTAGTTTACCAAAAAAGCACAAAAGCTTCGATCGCCATTCAAAATTTTAATATATTCGATTTTCATGTATAAACAAATTTTCTTTAAATAAACTTGTTATAATTATTGTTAAACATCATACTCCTTGAATTTACACTTCTGGCTTCTGTCTCTGCCCATATATTAGAAAATTTAAACGTTTCGAGACCCCTGATTGATAACGCACAATCTTCAGTGGATATGCTCTGAGAGCGTTTCAATGATCATAACCTCAGGATATTTTTCTGACACTCCAATGATAGATGCTGTTTCTTTGATTCAACGCGGTTATATACCTAATATATTGTATATTGCCCCTATTATTATTATTATTATTATTATTACCATCACCATCTTCTTCTTTTACAGGAAATGCTTCGGTCGAACGATACTCCCGTAAACTCTGAATATTTCTCCAAAGCTATTGAATTCTTTCATGAAATGCGATGGCTGTACAGTGTTCCACTGACGGAAATATTGGTTTGCGACTCATTCGAGGCTTTTCCAGAAGGCTGGCTGAACGTTCTAGAGAAATTAGATAATCAGAGTTTAAATCACTTTGTCTCGGAAAAAATTATTCCATCCGATTGGCCAGAGTCGTTAAAAAACTTTGTCAAGAAATGTAGGGAGATGGATGGATTGTCAGAGAGCATTCCTTCGGTAAACGTGGATATCCCAAAAAATTTTACAAGGGGGCTGTCAGGAAAAAAGAAGCATGAGATTATGCACTTGTCTCATTTGATAAACGAGCAATGCAAAAATGAAAACATTCATTTGATTATTGATTTTGGTGCAGGACTGGTAAGCGTTTCTCATTATTCCACTGTCAACTCTCCAGTATAATATTTTAACAAGGAAAAGAAATATTTCAGGGATACGTATGTCAATTACTGCACTATCTCTATGGCTACAAAGTACTTGGATTGGAAGCGAATGAGCAGAACGTAAAAACTGCTAGAATTAGACAAACCAAGTATTATCCCGAGTCGTTGGATCACGTAAAATATGCCCACTGCCAATTAAAAAGTAGCTCTTTGCCAATCATAGATGCAATCTTGCAGCGAGAATTTCCTCGAGCTACGAGTGTCTGCTGCGTTGGTTTACACGCTTGCGGAGATCTTAGTATTTACGCTTCTGACATCTTTTCCAAAATGCCAATAGCTCGGTGTTTAATTTTAGTTTCTTGTTGCTACCATAAATTGTCGACATTGGAGAACAGTGATTCTCAACGACAATATTTTACAAATTTTCCAATTTCATCGATTTTTCGAAACTCTATAAAGAAAGCAAATATGGATGTGAGCACCTTCTTGAAAATTCCATTTTTAAGATTAGCCTGTCAAGAACCCACTGACAGATGGAAAGATATTTCGGAGGAATCTCATTCCAAGCATTCCTTTTATGCACTTGCCAGAGCTACATTGCAATTATATGCAAACCAATGTAAGAAAAACAAAATAATAATCATTTATATCAATAATTTATTACGTCATTATTACAAAATTATTTTAATTTTAAAACTTATCTTAGGTGGTTGTATTCTCAAGAAGAAGGCTCGAAAAGGTACAAGAAAGTCCCAATGCTTGACCATAGAGACATATATCAGAGACTCCTTGTCCAGATATACATTTCAACATATCGAGCAGGAATCATCGTCCGTCAATAGCGATACGCATTTCAAGAGACTTTTACATTTGTGGGAAGAACAGAAAAGTAAACTAAAGACTGCTGAAATTTATACAGGACTCCAGCTAATGCTCCAAGGAGCAGCAGAGTCGTTGGTATTGAATGATCGATTCTGTTGGTTAAATGAGAGAAATTTACTGAATAGTATTGTACCAGTTATGAACAAATCGCTATCACCCCGCTCACACGCACTGATATCTCAAAGGATGATTATTTAGTCAGTCGTTATAACAACTGTTTTTATTAACATTATTTATATTTATTATACTTCTATGGTGTTTTACATTGCTCCAAAGGAATCTCTATCTTCCATAAGGATGAATTTGGGATGCAGCCTTAATGTTGGTTTTAATAGTACTAGGAGCTTTACCCATTTGAACTGGAACAATTATAATCGTTTCAATTTCTGCATCTATTTCAAAGTTTTGAGAAATCAAATAAATTTTATAAAATGTCTTACCCAGAGGACTCTGATTAGGCGTTTGTTGTTGATTCCCGGGCCTTCCTACCATCATACTACTAGCTACTGAATTTACACCAGGCTGAACCATTTGAATAGAATCAGACTGAAATGTATATAGGTTTATTTAAAGTGCTCCTTCAAAGTCTTTGACTAAAATTTCTAAACATTTATTGCTGTACCTTCAACCCTTTTCCCATTCCTACAGCTGCGACTAATGAATGTGTATCGGATGCACTGCTAGTTTGTGCCTGAGCAGTTCTAGAACCAGCTTCACTTTCCCATTCTTCTCGAGTCTTATTAGCAATGTCCCAGACATGATTAATTACTTTGGTATACTGAGCTACTTGTTTCTGAAATGGTCAAGAATTCATTAACAATGAATTAAACATATCGATCAAACAGTTCCATTGATTCAATGGGCTAAGATTTTTATCCAGTTAACTAGCAATAGCTTACATTGTAGTCCTAGCCGTTGTTTAGTCAGCATTTTGACAGAGAAATAAAATAGCTTAAGTTATTGATACAAACCCTCCTCTCAATGATTTACATATTTGCATAAAACAATCTAATTTTCATTATAGGATAAAATTTATATTAACTTCCTTACATGCGAGGTTTCATAGTTTAAGTTGGCTGCTTTAGCTTCCAGCTGCAACATCTTTTGTTCTGCCTGGGGTTCTGGTTTAGTTCTTAAGTAATCCGGTACCAGATCGTGGAGAAACGTTGAAATTCTACCCTCGGTAAGTCGAAGTAGCTCTTCGTCCTTATCTGGACTTAGACGGAGTGGTAGAATGGTCAGACTCTTCAGATTTGGCGCCTTGTCATGACTCAGTATTTTTGACAAACTGGTTAACTGTATTTTAACAAGCATTAACGATTGATTGTTTGATGATGTATCATTACGAAAACATAAAATACACTTACGTGGCCAGAAATTAAAGCAAAATTGTCGAGAAAATTCGGCCAATTTAAAGTTTCAAACTCATTCTCCAATTTAAATATCATTGCAGCAATAGCACTCTTTAAATCATTCACTCGCATGATTATTGCTTCTAAAGCTGAATCTAATTGTTTTTCTTCCCTCTGCATTTTCATGCAAGTTTATCATTAAAGGTATATGATTACACTTGTTGCTCGTTGTTAGCAGTTGTTACTGTTAGGGTGAGATTCACCAAGTCCGGCTTGTGGCCATTTTCCCCAGGAGCAGAAAATATGAAGGCCAATAGAGGGTGCGTTCCGAGTCACGCATATGCGCGCAGTAAGCACTTAAATTCTATAATAAATGTGACATAAACTGTACATTCTATGCGCTTCATGCGTGATTTGGAATGCACCCAGAGCCAATACCCAAAATGGCGGAGTTGGCAACGCTGTACTTGGAAGCTCACTGCAAGCTATTTCGGAACGAATTCATGCAGTAATAACGGAACGCAGCCAGAGTAATTATAAAAATTTACGTAACATATTTTAAAAGCTAAATTTCTACAAAAATATTGACTGTATATTTTTTTTTAATAAACTGAACTCTACATATAATCTTTTTTTCTCAATATATTAAGTAATCTACCGTAAATTTCATTGACATTGTGGAAATCTCAAGCACGGGAATTTGATGGTTCAAATTTTCCAGTAGTAGCCATCAAACAGGAGCTGCTGTTAGAGAGTTCAATGGAGGAAAAGGCTTAACGCTTTTTGATTCCTCCATAAATCAAATAAATCCTGTTATACTAGAAGCAAGTATGTCAATTACTGTAAAGCATAAATTACTAAGTCAATTTAAATAATTTTATCATTTTGGTATCTTTATGAATCATTTTTATTAGGTTACGAAAATGTGGTTCAAATCCATTGATAGTAGGGAAAAATGAGGTACATCTCTAGTATATCTAATATGGATACATACAAGGAATATATCACGTTTCAAGAATCGGCAGACTTGAAATTGGGGTATAGCCAGGCTGACTACTATTTTGTCAAAGCTACCATTGAAATGGTGGAGACAAAGAAGTCTTTGTACAAGTCATGCCCAACTAAGAATTGCATTAAAATGTAAGTTAATAATATAATCTTTTTGTACTTTAAAATAGCCTTTTTCTTATATCTGATAAAAGTTGCTTACAATATTTCAACTAATTTTTATATTTTAGGTAACTGACCAACCTAATAATGTTTGGATGTGAGAAGTGTGAAGAAGAGTTTCCTAATTTTTAGTACAAGTTAATATTAAATGTGAGTATGATTGTCCAATTTACTATTAATTTAATTATACGTGATCATTTAATACAAGTAAAATTATTTGTTGGAATAAAATAATTCAAGTGATTTTAACAGATTCAACAAGAAGTAGCGGACTATAGCATTTGATGCAGAAGCAAAAAAATTACAAGGTTGATCGGCAGATATCTTAGGACAACTTCAAGAAATTGATAACATCAATTATGTTAAAAATTTGAAGAAAATCATATTTAACACTTCTAAAATATGAAACTAAATTGAAATATCATAAGTAACTTTTATCAGCTATAAGAAAAAGGCTATTCTGAAGTACAAAAAGATTATATTATTAACTTTTTCATGCAATTCTTAGTTGGGCATGATTTGTATAAAGACTTCTTTGTCTCTACCATTTCAATGGTAGCCTTGACAAAGTAGTAGTCAGGCTGGCTATACCCCAAATTCAAGTCTCTTGATTCTTGAAACGTGAGATACTGCTTGTATGTATTCATATTAGATACACTGGAGATGTACCTCATCTCTTCGCCAATGCCAATGGATTTAAACGATATGTCAGGATTTACTTGAAATATGGAGGAATCAAAAAGCGTTAAGGCTTTTCCTCTATTGAATTTCCTAACAGAAGCTCTGATGGCTACTACTGGAAAATTTGAACCATCAAATTTTCGTGCTTCAGATTTCCACAATGTTAATGAAATCTATGGTAGATTAGTTAATATATTTAGCAAAGATTATATGCAGAGTTAAGTTTATTAATGATTATATTGTCATTCAATATAATTTTGGAAAGTTTTTGCTTTTAAAAAATATTATGTAAATTTATATGATTAGTTTGTACAAGTTAAGAGTCAAAAATAAAATTATAATTGCAATAAACTTTAAGATAGAAATACAAAATAGATGGTTAATCCTCGATGCATTTTTTATACAAGTACCATCAAACAACACGTTTAAGAAAAAAGTAGGTTTTCCGTGAAAGTTTGCGTGGTTAAAGGTACATTCCTACTGGTATCATTTATGCATGTGCTATATTTTACGTAACAATAGATGCCTTCTTTTGCATTTAAAATGAGTCAAAGCAATCTATTTAGATATGTACAGATTAAATTACAGAAACTTAAATAAGTTGTTGAGAGGTCCTCGCCCCCTAAGCGATCCTACTACATATGTATAGGTGAGGGGATTGAAAAAAGGTAAAACCGAACAATCGCACTGCGCAGTAGCAATTAACACAACTTCGTTCCGTGAACGTTCCTTTTATATAATAATTTACAAATTATAAACGTATATGTAATACAGAAAATTAATTATAATTAATTACCTTTATTTTTAATAAGATAGAAAGCTAAAATTAATGGATTATTTATTTATTTAAAGTTTAAATGCAAATATTGCAAAAGTTGTTATTCGTGCTAGTTATTTGGAAATAACCTCAAAATGGATTCAACTTTCATGCAGATAAGAAATGTATCTATATTACACATAGTTAAATCGAAGCTTGCTTAAACCAAATGTAATGCTTATATTGTAATTGCCTTTATAGTTCAAAGATTTTCTTCTCCTATATAATCAAATAACCGAGAACTGTTTCCGAAGATGTACTAATACTTTTAATACAAGAGATATCACAGAAGAAGAGGTAAAGCATGTACTTATAAATTATATTTAATTATGCATTAAGCTAATAAATATTTTAGGATCTTTGTGTAAAAAACTGTGCAAACAAACATATAAATGCTAATCATAAAATAATGGAAATTTTTACTGAAGTTCAGCCAATAATGGTTCAACGTAGGATAAATGACATGAATTCCACACAAGCTGCTGTGCCAAAACAAGAATCAATAGAGCAACAGCAAGTTGAGGTGTCAAGTATATAAAGACTGTGAAAGAAAATATTTATTTTTAAGAATTATTATCCTATTATCGTTATTGCAAAACTATATAATTAAAGATCATATTAAATAATAAAAACAACATATAAGCATTTATTTATTAATAGGAATTTGTATACACATAATTTACACACACAATAGCATTTTTAATGAGAACATAAGTTATTGATTATATTAAATCTTATTAAATTCAGTGTTTTAACAATAAAGATTACTTTTTATATCTTTTATATCAATCATTCAAAGTTAGATTATAGTTTTTCTAGTTCAAAAAATTTAGTTATGATATTTATTTTAGGGTCGGTGTCTTCGCCCAGAAAGTCGGACTTAAGTAGGTGTACCAACTTAAATTTTTAATAGTAATAATAGCTTTCACAATGTTTTTCTCCTCTACATATAATTTTTTTATTTTTAATTAAATTTATTAAGTCCATACATATAAAATTTCATGCAATAAACTATCAAAACAAAATATATTCGGAATTTTGTGAACAAAAATTTGTGATTGGTACACCTACTTAAGCTCGACTTTTCAGCGGAGACACCGACCCTTAGTACTTAAAGATTGATATTATAACTTTCAATTATAAGTCTATTAAAAACTGAAAATAAATCCATTTAAAAAGGATGCATAAATAATTGTGATAGTGTATTATAGTGTTGTAATAATTACTTCTGCTTCATTTTCAGTCGTTTGAAAAAACACTGTTGACACTTACAACTATTATTTTGTTTAAGTTCAACACAAGCATTTCAGCAACAATTTTAAATCTATTTACATAATAAAACGGTATATATATATTACCAATAGATATCTCTTGATGAATTACACAGACTAATAAATATTTTTAAAAAATATGACTAGATCTTTTAATTGTTTCTTTTGTTTAAAAAAAATTGTAGTTTATATATGTATAATAGAAGATACAGGTATTTGGTATTATACTAAAGCCATTTTTCGTTATTAAACTACAAGTAAGCTTCAAGTACTAAAACTATACTTCCTGTTACATAAAGTATAGATTCTTGGTACTTAAAGCCTGCATGCAGTAATAGCGGAATACCTCTGAATAATTTTGTATAATTGTTTACAAAGAATGTAAATTTAGAGAATTTAAAAACAAAAATTAGGTAGTTTGTGAGTAAATAATTATTAAATTAAGGTAACATTAAAAGTCATGAAGTATTATGGTTGTTCAGACCTATTAAATAATAATATTGATATTAGGAACGCATCATAAAGTCTTATCATGATTTGAAATTGGTTTAAGGAATTTAAATTTGTGCTTGTTTCTGACTATTCACAAATCTTTCCTTCTGTGATTAGCACACTTATATCTTAACATTAAAACACCATTCTAAAGAATTACTAATGCAGATAATACCATAGTTAAATATAAGCCTCAATTTCTACGAAATAATATACTTATTTACAGTAAGATCTTCCTGCCAGTCAAGTATAAAAATTAAGTTACCAGGTAAAACTCTGCAATGCAGAACTCATTTGTTTGTTATTTCTAAAAAGCATAAATTATATAATTAATAATATTTTAATCATTTTAATTTCTCAATTTTTTTGCTTCAACAGAAACGAGTCTGGCAGTTTGTCACTAAGTATTAATAGGGCAATAGGAATGTCTTTTTTTTAATGCAGCTTACTAGATCAATGGAAGGTGTTTATATTCTTTATCAAAATTATTGCTCCAACCATGATGGCAAAGTTGAATTTGGGGACTTTACCTTAATGTTGAATTGTTTAAGCGTTGCTTCCAATGCTGTTTGATTTCCAGAAAAGTATGCAGATATAGCATTGTGGAACAATAATAACTGTTTGTGCATCACTTTAACCTGAAGCAAAAATTTACATTTCAATTGTCTTCATTTTGAATAATACTTTTTTTGTTATATTTTAATAGTAGAGACTTACTCTATTTTCATCTAAAAATTTCAATTTGATAGACACATCAGAACGTAGCTTCTCAAAATTTTCTTTGTGCTCCTCATAATGAAGATGAGCTTCTTCTAATCTGGCATTGTTACTACTATCAGATTTAGCTGCTTGAGCTAATATTTCCAAATCTGTCCTATAGGCGTCATATTCTAACCTAAAGGTAAAATTTTCAATTTAGGCTTTTTCATTTAACTTCCTAATTGACAATGATATTATTTTAATTGATTAATCTCTTTTACCTTGCTGTCTCATACTGACGAACTGTGAGCAATGTGTCCTCAATAGTTTTATTACATAAAGTATTAACAGAAGAAACAAAGAAATTTAAGGCACCTAAGAGTGTCTCTCCATTTTTAGTTAAGCTTCTTTGGGTCTCGGAATTGTAAAGAAATTCTTCTTGTAGCTCAGGTGATTTTTGTGCCAGTTCAGAAAAGGCCTCACCTAAGGCATGTTGCGTTTGAACTACATGATGGAAATGAGATGCCAATGCTCTGGACAGTCTAAGTACATTGCAATATTTCTTCTGTGTGTCTCTCAGCAGATCTATCTGTGTTTCTAGTTCTAAAATTGAAAAATGTCCAATTATTTTAAAACGTAACAATTGCTTCCATTTACTACTTTTTAGTTAGCATTACCTGAATCTACAGTACGGGATGTTTTCCCAAGTTTCTCATACATTATCTGTTTCGTACATTTATATGTAGAAATGCTCCAATTCTTGATGCTCTCAATTTTACTTTGAGCAGAACGCATGGATGGGCTATCTCCATTTTGTATTGGACTACTTGGAGAAACTGACACAGCTGTGCAAAAGAAATAATTTGCTTTATCAATGGATAATATAATAATTCCCTATATTGGAAATAATAAAAATATTTACAAGTCTGAGAGGTAGGACTTCCAAGAGTCAAATTTATGGTTGCTGGTCTTGGCTGATTATCTCCAATATGATTATTTGGTATATGAGGGGGTGGTGTTCCAGTATGAACTGCATTTTCACTCTCATTCAATGATGGAGCATCTTTCAACATTTCATGAATACTTCGCTCCATTCCAATTGATATGACATGTAAATTTATAATTTACTCAAAATCTACAAAATTTAATAAAATCAAATCAATAAAGTATTAAATTAATAATAAAAATAACTAACGATTTAATAAGGGCATATATCGGCTTTTATTCTAAAATTACCAGAACATTTTTTGAATAATAATAATAACTAAAAATTAATATAATACCTATGTAGATTATAAAATCAAGCAAAATTGAAAGGTTAACTTTTCAAAAAACTTTACCTCATTGACACTGTCACGTTTGGAATTGGAATAGATTAAAATGAATGATTTGGTCTTATGAATGAGCTAGTAATTATCTTAAAAGGAATAAACATTAAACTCACCAGCAAAACAAACGCTCAGCTAGATTCAGCGAGATCAACGTAAAAAAAAAGATATGTTGTCAAAATTTTATTTTATGACGTCACCGACGAGTTCACCCTCACCGTCGCAAGCAGTCGCAAGTATCAGATTCAGTGGCGTTTATAGTATACATAAGAGCAATAATCAGAATCATTAGGGATTCGTTCAAAAATTCATTTTAAGGTGTTTCGTAAATTCCCTACAATGTAATATTTTACAACTATACATACTATATACTATACTATAAATTTTTGGTTATTCTAGTTATGTATAAAGATAATTAAAATGTAACATTTTTAGTTAACTATATTCATGTTAAATTCAATACATGTACATATATATGTATATATAGCAGCAAATATCGTAATTGTTTTTCTTAATTTTGTTTATTTTTAGAACACCTATACATACAACACGTGTTTGTAAATATGGCGTCTATCATTGTATAATTTCTTGTAGTGTAATATTAGTAATTTTTGGAATGTTTTTCCGGGTTTGTACTTTAGGTATAAGTATTATCTGTAAAAATTTAAATAAATATTAACGAGAGATTAGAAATAAAGTTTGTTGTAATGTCGTCGAATTCCACGAGTGGTGGTAGGACAGCCAAATATCATAGCCTTATAGATAAGTTATTGTCGTTGACTCATGCAAAAAAATGGGATAAAAATTCAATAAATGCACATTTAAGTGACTTGAATGACCTGGATTACAAGCTTCATGATGTTCCCAGTGATGTAAAAAAAATTGGCAATTTTTGTTTGAAGTTTCTAAATTTGAGCTCAGTTAAATTCATCATCATTTTTGCAGGCTGTAATGCTACTAGCCATTAATTTAGTTCGAATTGTACAGCCTATGGAAACAGCGTTAATTAAAAACACATGTCAATTTCTAATCGCTTTATTGTCTGCTGAAATCAAAAGTCAGAGCAGAACATTTGTGACTTGTAAACGTTGGGCACTAGAAATATTAGAGTTTTGTGATTTACTAGCTTCACCTAGTATACTCTTACTCTTGCAACATTTATTACTAGCAGAAAATGATATTGAGGTAAGAATGAGTTTTTTCTATTTTTCAAAATATGTTTGTATGTATTAACTTTTGTTATTTTTATAAAATTTTAGAGTCTGCAATTATTATTTGGTGAGGATGGATTATTGCTGAAATTTTTAATACCTCCATTTCATTGCATAGATTCAACATTTCATGCCATTGGTTGCATTCAAGCAGCTATAGTAAAAAAAAATAATAAATCTAACATGTCACTAACTTACATATCCAATTTTAAGAGTATCACTGTAAATACTCTTTTGTCATTACCATATTCCTGTAAGGATATACAGAACTACAATAAGGTAACATTATTATTAGCAATAATAATTCATTATTAAAAAAAAAGAAGATCATTCTTTATAATAAATGTTATAGATTGCAGATTCATGCCTTAAAATTTTACATATTATAATTGCTGATAAATTAATTTCTGTCACATCAGACATGATTGGTGAAATATTAGGGATTGTGCAAGCATTTTTATTTTATGGTATTAAAGGCTATCACCCTATAATGCCACAGTGCCTCCGACCAGCAGCAATGAATTTACCAGAAAAAGTTCACTCAATTCCAAGAACAAGAATTTCAAAAAATGATAAATTTAAATATAAGAAACAAGCTAAAAAATCTTGTGAAAAAAATATTGTAACTTTGGAAACTAGTTCAATAACAAAATGTTCCAGTGGCTCTGAAACTTCGGATACTGAATCAAACAATTCAGTTTACAGAGATGTTAAAATAAGAGAAGAAGCAATTTGTTTATTAAAGGCATTGATTAAAAATGGGTCAAATCGAGATATATTTGGTTATTGGCCACAAATTGTAGCAACTGGCTCCAGGAAGGATGCTAGAGTAATAGCACAAAGTATTTTGAAAGAGCCTTCATCGAAAGTAAAACAAATTGTTTTGAATACTTTAAGTGACTTACTCACAAGCTCCACAGCATTTTTAATGCATGCTGAAGACACTGACCATGTTTCATTTATCACATTCTTTGGCACAGTCAGCTTAATGATTAAGGAATTACATTTTTCTTTGTCATTGGCCTTAAGCACAGAAAAAAATATTGCTGTCTTAATTCATTTATTAAAATGTGCTACTGCACTCATTCAGGGAACTCCTTACTCAAGATTAAAGCCAGGTTTAGCTACCAAATTGATCAGAAATAGCAGATTATACATGCATCATAAAGGTAATAATTGTAGCTTTTTGATGGAAGTCAAGTGTTGAAATTTTGTCTTTCAAGTATTTTTGAAAATTATTATCTTTAGATCCTACAGTAAGAGTCACAGTGCTGTGTTTATTCGAAGCTTTAGCTTCTTGTAGTCCAAGTACACCAGAAATTTATAGTATCCTGGAGAAGCAATATCAAAATGATTCAAAAGTTGAGAGTTGGAATACTTGCTCATGCTCAAACGAACCTTCTTTGAATTTCACTATAGAAGAGGTCGATTTTGAGGATTTTCAAGAAAGTCTAAAGGAAAGTTCAGAAGAGACTCAAATGACACAGAAGAGCATGAGCTCTTTAGTACAAATTTGCTTACAAAATATTTCTAACCAGGTATACTGTTAAAATAAATCAGGATAATCTTTTCATATACGTTTTTTAAGACTAATCTTTTTATTTTAGTCTGCAAATATTCCAGTGAGGCTACAATCCCTAAAACTTATTGGAAATTTATCAGTCAATGCGACTAATTTAATATTAAACCATTTGGAAATAATAACAAATACTTTAATATCAGCAACACAAGAAACTAAACCACAAGTAGCTTTAAATGCTTGCAGAGTTTTGGAAATTCTTGCAGGACTTTTTTCTCACAGAGATTTAGATGATAATTATACAATGTTATTTTGGGAACTTACATTCGACATATTAATTGCCTTAGTACAGGATACACAAATAATATTAAGAGAGGCAGCTTGTGATTGTTTAGGAAGTATTGGAGCTAATATTTTTAGTCAGCTATCTGTTAGTACCTGAATAAGAGTATTGAACATAATTATTTTACTAGACTCTATATATATTAAAAACTTTAATCAATTGCTTTTAGAGACAAAAAACTGTGTTAGTTATTACAGTGCTTTTTGGAGCAGCACGTGATAAAGAAAGTACAGTAAAATCAGCAGGATTGAGAGCATTGGGAATGTTGGTGACAATTCCATGTCTTGAAGAGGACACTGGTTTTCTCATGGACTTGGCGAATATCGCTTGTTCCGCAGCCGAAAATAAAAATTTATCAGTGCGAGTAAAAGCAATATGGACATTAGCAAATTTATGTAATTGTTTAACCAGAAGGAGGTAAATATTTTTCTATAGACTAAAATATTAAAAAATGTTTGCAGTAATTTTATTTTGTAGGTCCATAGTAGAATCAGAGCCTATTCCTTTGGATGTTTTATTGCCAGAACTTTATGAAGTAGGCATCAAAGCAACTAAAGATAATGATAATGTAAAATGCAATGCAGTAAGAGTGGTTGGGAACGTTTTGTATCTATGTCCTGAAAGACAAATGCTAAAAGATACCTCAGTTGGATTAAATGTCTTAATTAATTGCGCTGCTATGGGAGGAGATATGAAGGTATTTAAAACACAATATATTTTCTTTAACATAATTTTTATTTTTATAAAAAATAAATGATACTGCAGGTTCGATGGAATGCTTGTAGAGCTATCGGATTAATTCTGAGCTCAAATCCTGATAATATTTTACCATCTACTTGGAGGGTAAGTAAAATTAATTCCATTCTATGAATTTAATTATTCAGGCTCTTCTCGGTTTCTTCAAGGATCAAGTATTTCCTGCTTTATCAACGTTGATTTGTCATAGTCCTAACTTTAAAGTAAGAACGAATGCAGCCTGGGCTTTGTCTGTTTGCGATAACTATGGAAAGTACGTCATACCGTTGTGGAAATCCGTGATACAGGCACTAGAGAACTCTCAACATGTCGCTAATTATACAGAATATCCCCATAGAGATGCCTTAGCTCAACAAGTAAGTAATTATTTTAAATAATATGATCTGAATTGATTAATGAAATGAATATTTATTTTCAGCTTTGCCTAACTTTGGCTCATTTAGCCCTTTGTACTGAAACTTCCCAGCTGCAAGCTCTTTGGTCAGAAATTGAAGATCACATTGCTGATATTTCAGGGTATATACAACAATTTCAGGTTTGTATTATGGTTAAATTTATTAAAAAAAAAAAATACGAAGCATTACAATTTTCTCGATTATTAAGAACGTTTATTTACAGAAAACAATACTACCAGAAAATGCAGGAAATATTGCAAAAGCACAGGCAAAATTTAAAGATTATTCAAAAACTGCAATATCTTCTGAGCTTTCAGATATTGCTCATACTATTGGGAATTTATTTGAAAAAACTAGTCAATTCGAAAATTAACATATTAATTTATATATTTATTTTTTTTTCTATTACTTATTTATACGTTTCATTTTTCATTTGAACAAATTGAGTTACAGTTTGTATTGGATTTATATTTTTTACTTTTCAGCTTTTATCCTTATGTGTGTGTGTATATATATATATATATATATACACACACACACAGATTTACATACACATGTATATATATATTTTATAAGGTCTTTTACAATATACACACAAATCTTAATTGTTTTATAAGTAATTGTTCTCTTTAATCTTCTTTCTTTATACTGTCGTCATTATCTATTTGTGCATAGCTATTAAAACTGTTCTTGCCCTTGTCAATACATTCATCATCAGACCTTACATTCTCATCTTTAGTTTTAAGTATTAATTGTTCATTATCAGAGTCACTGTCATCATCAGTTTTATCATCTGTTTTATCTTTACCAGATTCCTGTGTAGGTTTCATTTTCTTTTTCAGTTTCTTTTTTAAACGTTTTGCACGCTTTTTAGCCGTCCTCTCATCCGCTTTCTTTTTATTCTCCTCCAATTTTTGATGATATTGCTCATCCAATAATTCCTGATAAATTAATCAAAATGTAAAATTAGCATTAAGAAGACATAGGCAAATATATAAGTTCCTTTATTAGTGATTAAACTATTTGCTTTTGATTATGATATTAGATGGCTAATAAATACTGCAGATATATTTAACTCCTTTCCCTGCAACTGGAGACTTGATCACAGCAAATAAAACCAACTCAAATTTAAATGTCTTCATAAAACATGGTATTTTCATTTTAATAAGAATTAATTTTATTCATGCTCTTAGCCTACTAATGTACACTTGTCTGTATTGCCCTGAAAAACTTCATATCTTACCTTCTGTCCTTTTTCTTGAATAAATTTTTGCCTTGCATATTCTTTTCTTCGTAAATGCCTATATACATGAAATTCTCCACTGCCAGCACCAGCGCTACTACCCATAACATTACGTACAAATTCTGGTACAGCTGGAGTACCTTTACTTTTTGCTTTTTCTGGTAAAATAACTGGCTTCTCCTAATAAGAGAATATATATATATACATATATATATATATATATTGAATAAACTACTTTCAAATTGAAATTAATAATTAAAATAGAAACATACAGGATTCTTCATTAATTTCATAAGTTTAAGCCTTTGAATGTCCACCGCAGTTTTAGCCACGATAGGTTTCTCCTCTTCTTTATCCTCTTTCTCCTTTTCATCCTTTTTCACTTTTTCTACTTTCATCATTTTTCGACCCTAAATTTCTAAAAAATATTTCCACTACACAATTTTAAGGTTATGTTTGCTTTTATTTATAGCAAGTTGTCAAAAATGACCGAATCAATGCAATTTCTGGCGTTCGATCAATTTACCCGTGAGACAAGTTTTTCAAACATATAGGAGAAAGTTTCTTTCGTCTTTTCTTTTACTATTTTTGAAACAGATTCCGCTGTATAAATCGATTTTCTCGCAGTTATTATGGAAGGTTTCACGTATTTTAATGTACCTGATTGAACGGTTAGACAAAGAACATTTCTCATATCCCATTCCACTATTATCATTGTTAATAATTGTTTATTTCTTTCTACATTCAGTGGCACCATTAAAAAAAGTCGTATGTATAGAAAACAGTATTCCAATTTCAAACGATTTTACAACGCTATGTTCAAGTTTGCAATGCACATTTCACCACTCACATACATAGCTGTAAGCTATAATATACTATATTATGAGTTACTATAGCTTTTCTCTTACTTCTTATTACCGCTCTTACTAATATATATACAAATAATCTCTATTTTACGTGATACGTCTAATATATTCATTATAAGCTAAAATGTATCTATTGAAATTCTATTTAAATACAGTACACTTCGTCCGCAGGTCAAAATGTTGTTAATTGATTACTTTAAAAAAAAATTGTTTTTATTAAAGATTATGGTTTGAATTGTTCAAATAAAGATTAAACATAAAACATTCGAAAATATCAATCGGAATCCTCGGAATCACCGGAATCACATTTCACGCGTTCTCCTTCTTGTTTTGATCTAGCTATGAGCTCTTTTGCTGGATTAAAAACGCCATTGGTTTGCTGATTACAAATATAACATCTTGTACTCTTTTTGTAGTGCTCCAGGGCGCATTTTTCGCAGAAATAATGCTTGCATCTGCAAAAAGAATAAGCGATAACATTTTGCGTATTATCGTAAAAATAATTTAATTAGTTTACTTTGTTACGATAGGATCCGTGAAACTGCCACGACAGATGAAGCACTTAAAAGGCAAGTTATCATCGTCGCTGTCAATTTCATACTTTTTGTCATCTTCATCTCCACTATTATTATACTCGCCCGAGGCAGCTTCTCTTTCTAATTGCCAACCGAGTTTATAATCCGATCTGTCGTGGAGAAATTTGCAGCTATCTAGAGTAACATCAAAGATAAATTGTCATTAAAATAAAATATAGAGAAATATGAGATTGACACACCTCCAAATCCGCAGTATCCAGTCTCTTTGTAATCTTTACAAATATCTGGCTGATAATCCCATCTAACTGTTGCCCTGAGATTAGCTGGTGCACGAATTGGCCCTTTCCTTACCATTCCACTAGAAGCATTTCCTGCTGCTGTATCTTTCTTCTTGTAGTATTGAGCATAGTTATTTAATCCCCTGTAGACTTTGTCATCCTCTTTGCCTTCTAATTCCTAATAAAATATAGTGGTATTAAAAATTAGGCACAATTGGTAAATTTAGATATATTTTACCTCATTAATTTTTTGAGCTTTCTCAAAAATAGCCTGCGCATCTTTGTCTACTTCAGTTTCAGTTTCCAATACAGCAGTAGCTCCTTGGTCGCTGGGTCCAGCAGGCATAGGAGTTCTTTTGCTTTTATAAGACACAGTTACTCCATCATCATCACTACTGTCCTCATTGTTTGTGTTTCTTGTATATTTTCTTAAACTGGTCTGTAAAACACTATATTTATGCAAGCTCTAAAGCATATATAAATATAATTTATAAAATATATTGACTCGAATTATTGGAATGTAAGGTGTGACAAAAGTTCAGTTTTAGCTGGATGTTTTAAAAGCTAACAATTTTAGAAGTAAATATGTAATGGACTTGTAAGGACTGCTTTTGGTAAACTATCTCATGATGTGCTGGGTATAATCTTTGACCAGTTATGAAGGTTTAATGAAGTTTTTCTTCAGGATTTAAATGAGAACTCCATTTTTATCGTAAATTTCTCACAGTTTGTATTAAGAGTTTTCCAAAACAATGTTGAAATACCATTTTATCTGACGTTTGAATAGATTGTTGAGGGAATGCTATTGTGAATTTGGAGACCCGCATTGGTATGTACTGAGTGTATCTCTATCTTTTTATTATTAACATAGAAGCAGAGGATAGAGATATTCTAAGTGCATACTAGTACAGGTACTCGAATTCGCGATTAGTAGTCATGCCTATTAAAAAACTATTTTGGCTATAACCAATTTTAAGTATATTCAGTATTCTGGAAGATTCTTGAAATAAGCTACATGAATATATGTAATAGACAATGGTAGTTCCCATTTAAAAACTCGAAATGATATTAATATGGCTTACAACACTTGACCCAAGGTTAAAGCAAGTGCATAATCTATTAACTTCTTTAAAGTTCATTTTAAAAATCCAATACAGATTTATTTTTAAAATGCATATAGCTTTCGAGATACTTGACCGTTCCAGACTGTATTGTTAGATCCTTACTATGATACTATTTGTCAGAGAAATAAGTTTTTACATTATTTCATACATACTGAAGCAAATTAAAGTATTATACCATATAAAATGGACAAAAACAGGCTTACACTTTGTCTCATAGGATTATGATCCTCTATTTTTTTCTCCTTTTTGACAACACTTGTTTCATCTTCGCTGCTTTCTATGGAAAATTATTATTATATTGTAAATTAATAATAACCTATTTTTAAAGGTTTGAACTATTGCTAATTAAGTAAAATAAGGATTTCTAAACGGGACAGAACATGTCCTATCTTATTATTAAAAATACCATTTTCTTCTTTTCGTTTTCTCGTTGCTTTGCTTTTATTTTTGTATTTTTTAAACAGAATATTGTTACTTTTCTTCTCTGTAGGCTCTTTCACGTCATCCATGTTGTTTTGTCAACAACTCGCAATACCAACTAAAGAACGTCAGTTGCTCTAGATTCAAATATACTTGTTTTTATCATTTTCAGCTATCTAAACTGTAAATATTATCGTCAATTACAAATACAATTTAAGTGAGTCAATCACGAGCGTTATACATTTTCTTTTAATACATTTTTAGAACCGTGTGTTTAATAATCACCTTAGTCATTTTCAGGTTATGTTTGTATATAACATAATTTTCTACTGCAATGCATCTAAAATGATTTTTCTCTTTACAGTTTAATCGAAATGAGTAAAAAGAAGAGCATGGTTATTAATTTTGAGGATAATGTTATTCTGATGACAAGAAAGTTTTTGAAAAGAAGAATCATGTGCTCCGAGGGAAAATTTAGGCATCATGTGAAAGAAAGAGCACACATTTTTGAGCTGATAAAAAGCACTGTTGAAATGGGAGAAAGTAACTCTGCGCTATTGATTGGTCCAAGAGGCTGTGGCAAGACAGCGGTTCGTACAGTTTTTACTGATAACTAATCTCAGATTTTTATCATTTAGGTTTTATAATAATGTTTTTTATAGCTCATCAATTGCGTGTTAAAAGAGCTGTCTACTTTGAAGATATTTAAGGATAATGCTTTAATAGTTAATTTGCATGGATTAGTTCATACGGATGACCGTTTAGCTTTAAAGGATACCATAAGACAAATGCAATTGGAAAACATAGTAGGGGATAAAGTATTTGGTAGTTTTGCAGAAAACTTGCAGTTCCTTTTAGAATGTTTAAAATCAGGAGATAAAGAACACTCCAAGCCTGTGATCTTCATTTTGGATGAATTTGATCTCTTTTGCACCCACCAGAATCAGACGTTGCTTTATAATCTTTTTGACATTGCTCAATCAGCTCAAGTGGGTACAAATTATTCGAAGGTATATGGAAAGTATTATTAATGATAATTTTTCAATTCTCAATTGTATTTTAGGCCCCAATTTGCGTAATTGGAATAACATGTAGACTGGATGTCATAGAATTACTAGAAAAACGAGTAAAATCTCGATTTTCACATAGGCAAATATTTCTTTTTCCTGGAGACATTAGTTCCGCAGATAACTCAATAACAGCGTTCGATGATCGTTTAGAACTTTTCCAAAATTTGCTGAGCTTACCAGATGATGAAAATGTTAATAAAGTAGAAGAGGAGTACGATGATTGTACAGTAGATCATAATTTTGCAAAAACGTGGAATGATCGTATTAGAACTTTAGTTAACAATGTTACAATGATTAATTTGTTGAAACGAATGTATCAAACAACCGTTAGCGAAAGAAGTTTTCGAAATTTTTTGGCGGTTGCTGTTTCAACTCTATCTGAAAAGCATCAAAGTCTGGAAGTTAACGATTTTGTGGAAGCTAGTAAAATGTTTTCTAGAGATGATAAAGTTTTGATGCTTGAAGGTTTATCTGTTTTAGAAATATGCCTGGTAAAATAAAATTAATAATTTATCATCATGCTAACTATTAAAGCAATATTGCTCTTAAATTTTGTATAAACCGTGATTTATAATTATTTTAGATTATTGCAATGAAGCATGAAACAGAAATTTATGATGGGGAACCATTGAATTTTGAGTCAGTGTTCAATCGTTACATTAAATTTGCCAATGAAAATTCCTCTATACAAAGCGTCCAAAGACCTGTAATTATGAAAGCTTTTGAGCACATAAAGGTAAATGAATAATTACCAAAGATAATTTTAATAGTAGACAAAACTAATTGACCACAATTATCGGAATTGGTTTTCAGAATTTGGAAATCTTAGTTCCGGTCACGAATACATGCTCTAAAGTAGAAAAGGAGTACCAGTGTTATAAATTTTTATTGACTTCAGAGCAAGTGATGGATGCCGTAAAAAGTTATCCAGGACTTCCAACTGCCGTGTGCCAGTGGACTCTGAGCAGTTTCAATTAAATTAAGGAAAGAAGTAATAAAGACAGTTTGACGGGAATGAGGATTTGGTTGTAGTCCAAGTTAGATCTCTAGTGCCATTTATCATTCGTTCACCAAGTCTATAAATTATTGTTATTTATTTAATCGTAATCATCGGCATTTTGTAGTTAAAGGTTGTAAAGGGGTGTAGTAGAAAACCCTTGTAATGTCTCATAGCTTTAGATACTTATACACCAATGATTAGTACGCGAGATATAAACCAACGAAAAATTGTTATCTTTCTGATACTAGCGTAATTTTCAAAAAGAGTCCTGCCACTATAATACATAATTTAAGATTAGTCTTAGGTCTATGCATGTTCGGGCAGTACATATTATCATTGTTATTGTTGTGTTATCAGTATGCGTGTGTATATATTCGTGAGTTTGATCAGCGTATCAGCGTTTGTAACGCGATAAATGCGAATGTTTGTCCATATTATCTAATTATTTATAAAAGGGAAAGAAGTCGATTATAAAGGAACGTTTCAATCAACCCGTTTTAAAAATTAAAGGTAGGATTTTAAGCTACTTTTCATTCAATCAGAATGATAATTGAAAAGTGTATTTTAAACTCCTTTTATTTTTAAAGCTAAGGCGTTTAAAATAGTTGTATGTAAATTAATATATTTCGTATAAACGTTATTACAATCGAGTACGTTTATATATTTGAAATAAAGTTATATTATCTGGATAAAAAAATAATTTTCAATCAATCCATACACGAGAGATTGTATTTTCTGGCACGATAACTTCGGTTTTCGTCGAAATTACGTTTAACTTCTTTAATGTCTCCAATTTTTCCAGCTTTCCTGCACTGCCCAATTTTTTTAAGCGTCGTTTTTTTAATAAATATGATTCGTGACCTATAAAAAAAATTGTTTAAATTATATAATTTTGTTACAAAATGCATTTTCGGCTCTTACCGGGATTTAGTCCAACAGGAGGAACCTTGTTTAACTTTTTCTCTTCCGAAAAGTCTGGAAAAGCTGAAAGAGCTCTATGAACTCCTACCTACGAGTTATTATCATTGATAAAAAAATGTATAAATAATTGTTTCATTCAGCAAATCTATTGAATGAATTTAAGCGAAACGACCTGAGTATGCAGAATTCGATGCTCAACCAAATCAGCTCCAAGTAGTTCCTCAGCGGCATCCATTCTGAGCGGAATTATTTTATTTATGACCTGCGAGAAAATGTAGTTTTTTATCGAATTTCAATAGAGAATTTAACATTATTATCTTCTTTTACCCATAATAAGATAATAGAAGTGAAAAAACTCCAGCTGCACAGGCACAAGACACACAAAGATTGTACTCCTAATAAATACCAGCCACCACCTAATGGAATATTTGAAGGGATGGAAACTGTACTTTATTACTATTTAAAAGAGCGTTGTTTAATTGTAACGGACCTTTAAATAAGCCTCTCTTGCCATTAGTAGTGCCCAGTGGAACGGCATTGTCCGCGAATAAACCAATTGCGAGAATTCCCCAAATACCGCTAGCACCTGGAAATGGGGTTTTGTTAAAAGAAGCACTGGGACTAATTTTTGAGAGGAAGATAAAGAAAGAAAAACCGTGAGTCGCTGATGCTCCGACTGGATCGTCAATGTGAATTTTATCCAACAGTGGCATAGTAGCGCAGGTGATAAGACCACCTATCATGCCTACTACCATTGATTCCCATGCTTTGAACAAGAAGCAACCACCTTTAAAAGGAATAATACTTGATCAGGGAAGAAACACACGTATATGCACGCTCGTGCACAGGGTACAGAATGAGCTTTATCCTTACCAGTCACAGATACCAATGCGCCAAGAATACCATTTATTTGACTAAGAATATCAATTCCATTGGAGCCTGATAAACTAAACATTAAGCCAACGAGACCTCCACCCATACTCCCCATCATTGTGGAGACAGCAGCCCTTGCTGCATATTGCCATTTGTTTTTGCTTACTCCATAAGTACTTCCACTGTTAAATGCCAACCAGCCCCACCTTGTGCAATAATTTCTTCCGTCATTTCTATGTTGTGTGTACGCTATATACGCACCGCGTATTACGCTTAATTCTTACCATAGCACAAAAAGACCTAAGATAGCATTAACAGGACTACCCAGTGGAAGAGGATCCGTACCATTATCATACCTTCCTAGCCTTGGACCCAACATTATAGCACAGGCCAGAGCTATAAGAATGGTCGATACAGAAGAGAATCAATTAATATATAACGGTGAATGGATATTTCAGTGTAAACGCTTATAAAATTAAATTTTTAAATGTACAAGAAACTCCGCCAATAAGGTGCACGACTCCTGAACCAGCGATGTCTACGACTCCCATTTGTTTCAGAAAGCCATGATCTCCCCAGACCCATCCAGCAGGTATGCAGTAAACTATCGTGTTGAGGAATGAAAACAGGCAGTAAGCCTTAAAATTGCACCTGTAAATGCGAGCAAAAATATCTTTTAAATCTAAACTTCTTTACTTTGCTCTATGCAAAGGGATAATATCATATCAAAAGTGCACACAAGTTCAATCATTTTCTCATTTTTACCTCTCAGCCATTGCACCACTAACAATGGTAGTAGACGTTGTTGCAAAACTCAATTGAAATAAAAAAGCTGCGCAAATCGGCCCCATCAACGGATCGTCCACCGTTGTATCTACCATATACCCACTGAGACTCACAAAAGGATTGTTAGACTTATGCAAACCGAAGCTCATTCCGAATCCGAACAGCCAATACGTCAGCCCTCCTAATACAATGTCTACAACATTCTTCATCATAATGTTAACTTCATTTTTAACTGATACGCATCCGGATTCCAGCATTCCAAAACCTATATTCAATTAAAAATTGAGGTCACATTTATTATAAGTAATATCATTTACTATATTATTTTACCTGTTTGCATAGTAAAGATTATAAAAGAATTTGTAATGATCCAATTACTATCCTCTTGATTAAGTTTAAGAGTAGAAAGAATATCGTCAGGATCAGTAGCATTGCTAATCGTGATATTGTTTTCACCATTTTCTACCTCCATACTGTATCGCTAACAAGAAATTGTGCCAGTTGCAAAAGACAGTCCCTAACGTTAGATCTTGTATCGTAAACATATGAAAAATTAATGATCTTTGGAGGAAAACATATTAAATATTTATTCGTTCCTTTGAGTGATCGGTTATAAACGTGCTTTAGGAATCGATGAAATAAGAATCAAGTAGGTTACTGAAATGTCAACTTAATTACTTTTTATCTTTTTTTATTGGCCCACGTCCAGCCGTTACATAATTTTCCTGCTCGTCATGTATACAGTAACTTGTCATCCCTTAAATATTAACCATTAAATCATGTGAATATGGTAAGAACTCTAGTCTAAAGAAACAAATAAAAAAAAAAAAAAAAAACCTTATCTTATATAAAGAAATCTGGTTTTAATGTATACATGAGCTTAGATTCATAAACTCGTTAATTTCAGCAGTTATAATCATGATAGTTTACACGATACATTAATAGATACAGAAACTTTTATTCAATGAATCTTAGGTCTCGATAGCTTCTAACGTAAAGAGCGTAGTCCAGAAACGATTGTTGTTAAATCAATTTTTTTTGCTTGCCCTCAGGATAATTCCAGTAAACCAATAAGGTTAAGCCATAAGTTATGGCAAGCTTGATTGTAACGTATCAACCATTTACAATAAATTTGTAAGAGAAGCAAACTTAGTTAATTGTTTCCATTTAGATTGCATATGAGGCATTTTGATAAAATTCACCTTCCCTGCTTGAATAATAATGTTTCTTTTTCTCGAATGCACCTTAAGGGACTAACACTAGTGACCATAATTTTTTCGCTTTTATCCTTTTTAAAGTGGTGCTTCCATTCATTTCTATGAATTTAGTTTCCATAAACATTTTCGTCACTATAAGCTATGTAAAGGAAAAAGTCCTCTTCGTGATGTTCCTGAAAATCATTATTAAACATTAGGTTAACTTTAAAAACTTGATTAGAACACTTTTATGCACTTGACATAAATGCTTTCGTTTAATTTATTAATAAGTATGGTAAGGAAGTAATAATATGGAATATGGCCAAAGTGTAAGCAAACAGATGAAGATGTTTAAAAATAGCTTAAAGGACCAGGAATAAATAAATGACTTTGCAGGCATCAAACAGCACATATCATTTTTCTGACAACTTACCGAATACAAAGATCCCATTGTCGCGCTTGTAGGTGGAATGATATTATTGACAAAGAAGAACAAAGCATCTTCAGGGCGAAGATGAATCCTCTTGCGAATTAGGAAATAAAATTGTCCAACAGTCAAGTCTGAAGGTACAAGGTATTTTTGTTTATCCAAATCACTGATTTTTGCCTTTGGAGCTTTCTCGACAATAACCTACAAAGGAATAACAATTATGCAGTAAAAAAAGACAGTGAAATCAACATAAAATTTGTAAGAAAAAAATACTAAATAGAAATAAGTAAGATTTACAGTATAATGAAATTTTACTACCTATGATGTATAAGGTATGAATATAAAAATCCAAGAAAAAAACAAAGTAAAGTTACAGAGCTAAATATTATTTCAATCTTTATCATGCAGAAACGTTGATATAAAGAAAAAGATCGATAATAAGTGATTAGGCTACTGTAAGGGACATGCAACTGCCGAAGAAAGAAAAATTATAGTAAGGATCCGAATGGAATTCTAATAAAATTTGGCAGCACTACGACGCAAAAATTCGACCTTGGTTCATTCCAATTTCCAGGCATAATCAACTATGAAGATTGGAATGAAAAGTAAAAAACGAAAAGTTGGGCAAAACGAGTGAAAAACAATGGAGTCATGTTACTCTTTATAGAAGAAGAGGATAATGCGAAGATTTATCAGTTTTACTTACTGGCACTCTATCCGGATATTTTCGTCTGATTTTCTCACCCTCCGTCTTCCTCTTCTCGAAAGGGTGCTCCTCCTTGTACTGAAACTTCATTTTCCTCGCGCTTATTGCACGAGCTTATGGATTTTCTTAATCTAGCGACTCGTCTTTGTTCGCCAAGGGCTCTAAAACTCGATTTTCCTAATTTGCTCGACTGGAGAAATGATTGCAAACTCTCTCGCTCGCCTTGTCTTTTCAACAGCTCAACCAGCTCAACTTCTGTCACAACAATTCTTTTGCGTCAGATCAGCTGCGCAATCTACTACTGCGCCGCGGAAAAATAATCCCTCTATTTCTCTTGAGAAAATCATAGATAATTAATTCCTGTAAAAACTATAATAATCCACTGTACTTATCTTAATAAATTATTTAATTTGACAAATTACCTAGTTTCGCACTTTTCGTCATTTTCCTTAGCAGACTTTCAGAAAGATTATCAATCAACTGGTTTTGCATTTTCAAGGGCGGATTCAGTATTTCAAATCGGGCGTTTCAGATATTCAGAGAGAGAGAGAGAGAGAGAGAGAAAGAAAGAAGAGAGAGAGCAGCACTAATAGCATTAGATTGATCATTCTAGATCAATCGAACAAAATTGCTTTGCCTGTTAAATTGCTTTCAATCGTAATCGTATATACCATTAGCAATTAATCCTCCTTACTATAAGATACTTTAAACTCACAAAACTACAATGTTTTACTGTACTTATGTGTGCATCTGTGAAGGATTAACGAAAATTTAAACCTTAATTTTATTCTAATTTTCCTGAAAATGCAGAAATTACCAAGTATAATTAGATCATTTTATCATTTAACTTAATTCTTTGAAAATTTTTTAACATAGTTATTGTTAAACGCCTTCGTCGAATTCGCTCCTGCGGGGTCATAGCACGTCTCTGTTACACACTTGCATGAGCTTTTATTACTACGCGTCAGGTGACACATGAATTTTACGTCAATTCTATCCAAGAACCATTGTTTCTTATCGAGTTTTCCAATTTTATCTCGATCCATATAAAAATTATTAAATGGAAGCCTCATTTAAATTAACATCTTTAAAACATTAAAAAATACCCTGTTACATTCATAACTTTTAGATTTTAGTCGTACCTTGTAATTATATGATGAATTAAGATATTGTAAACAAACTAAATAATAATAATAGCAATAATGATTAGGTTTTTATCAAAATTAATAGATTAGACAGAATTGAGGTTTTCAAATATTTATTAATAGAAGTATATATATACATGCTATTGCATGTTTATAAAAATGCACATAAACACATTTATTCTGCATCCTCTTCGTCATCGTCTTCCTGGCTATTGATCTGGAAGTACCTAAGCTCGTAAGTATCTTTGTCTTTCGATACTACACGTAGCCAATCACGCAACTTGTTCTTCTTTAAGTATTTCTTTGTCAAATATTTCAGGTACCTAGAAATACAGAGTTAACCAAATAAGTGCAAATATCATTCTTCTCTGTTGTGACATTTATAACTGGAAGACAGCAATAATATAATTGTAATTTGTTAAATTGTAATAAAAGGAAGACACCCACCGCTTGGAGAAGTCAATATCGCTATTAACAATGACTTTTGATTTACTTCTTTCCAATGTCACATTATTTCCAAGGTTGTTGGTCTTACCATTGACCTTAATCCTTTCCTGCAGATATTTTTGCTGAAACGAAAACGAAAATGACAAACGTGTTAAAGGCTTAGTAAAGGTTATGGTTTTCTATGGGTTTAGTGCGAATCAATTAGAGAATTAATTTCTATGCGAATGTTTCTTTAATGAGTGAAACTAATCGATTCGTTAGCAAATTGATTTAAAACTTACGAAATTTGCAACATCCATAATATTGTCATCGGAAGGATGAGTGCAGTCGATGGTGAGAGAAAGTGAAACCTTCTTTTTCTGACTCTTGCCCCGGAGGGCCTGTTTTTTTACGGGTCCCTTGGACTTTTTTGCGTTGATCTGCAAAAATAATTGTAAACAATTAAAACTAACAATTTTTAAAATTACTTGACATTCAGAGGTGCGAGCTCGTGCGCGTAATGAAAACAGGGAGCCGTTTTAGCATCAATTCCTAATCCAACTATGTCTTTGCAATCGTCCAAAACCAAGCGACACATATAACACATTTCGATTGGTCATGACATATACTTTCTTTGTCATGAAACATTTCTTTAAAATCTTGATAGTTTATTAGATAATTTTACTTTTTACAAAAGTTACACTCACCACTGCCATGTTTACCGATCCTAGAGACGGATAAAAAAGAAAAAGTCAAGTATGGGGGGCGCCACTTGAACATTCTTTCTCCTAGCTCCATCTATCATCTACTCTGTAATTTCATCATTGATTACATTTATGCCTCGTTCGTGCCCTCGTAAGTCCACTAACCCCTAACGTCATCTATCGGAATAGATTGCGTAGCACTTTGTTAAGTTTGTTCGACACGCACCCGGTACATACTTTGGTGCGAATACATTGTGAGACCCCCTTCTCTTAACGGGATCCCTCACGCGTGCTTTACCGACAGTACAAGTCAATAAACAGTTAGTTTAATAAAATTCAAATGCGAAGGAAATTGAACAATCGTGCGTTTGTAGGACAATGTGCCAGTCCTAACGAGTCAAATGAACTTGAAAACACTCAAATTAATTGAAAAATAACGCTGTACCATTGTGCCGCGTTCTTGAAGAGAGGTTACTTTTGGTTATTTCCACTTCAAGAACGCGGGACAGTGGTACAGCGTTATTCTTCATCCGATTTGAGTTTTTTTAAGGTCGATTGACTCGTTAGAATTGGCACCTTATCATAATGAAGCTCGTTTTTGCAATTTGCTTCGCATTTGACTTTTATTAAACGAATTGTTTATTGACTTGTACTGTCGGTAAAGCACGCGTGAGGGATCCCGTTAAGAAAACGGATCTCCAGGGCTGGGATTCTGTAACTTCCCAGCGATGATTGTCGGTATCGCTAACTACCGATATTTGTCGCTTGCAGTAACGAAAAGAGCGATTCTGTAACTTCCGTCTATATGGATTCAGTAACTAGTTATCGACAACTTTCGGTAATTGAATCGAGTTACCGAGAGATATCGCTACCCACACAACATTCAGACATCTCAAAGTCGTCCATATGACGTCTTGGTCTCTGATTGGACGTCTTCTGTTTGGACGAAAGGAAGCATAGGCGGCGTCCACAAGACTTCTTATGTCTCGGTTCTCTCTGTCTTGTGGATGTCTCTATAAAGGCATGATTGATGTCAGAAAAAAGACGTCCGTAAGACGACCATTTTATGCTCTAATTAAGAATGGAAAAAATTGAAATTTATGTCTTCAATAAGACTTCAGTAAGACGTCAATGTTTATTTCAGAAACATGATCAGATATAAGACGTCTTGGAGACTTGAATAATTGTCTGCGATAAGACTATTTGAAGACGTTCTTTATTTTCTTATTTAAGACTTCTGTAAGACGTCAGGCGCAAGATTTTTATTTATTTTTTTTTTTCTAGCGCGAGAAATTTGAAATTAGTACAACGTACGTTTCGATTTTGTTCATACTGAGCACTATTAAACTTTGAATCAAAATGCAATATATGGTATTTGTTTACACAATTGTTACATATATGTTCTCTATATCCGCCGTAAGTCCAGCTAGAACGAGATTTATATTGTAACATTGTGTAAACTTGCATGCACTGCATTTTGATGAAAAGAGTTGTGAAGTACTTCTGCACGAACAAAATCCATTTCCTTAAAAGATAAAATAACACAGTTAACAAGATCAGTTTGATTTTCAATATAAATATAATTAACACGAATAATATATTTAACCGTTTAACAATTTAACAAAAATAAATATAAAAATTTAATATAAAAAGGTAACAATTATTGTGCGATTCTATTCCGCTTTTTTAGTTCGTATCGCACTCTATCGCCCGCGTGCCGCAACCATTGCTTGACGACTTCTTGCACGTCAGACTCCGTGCAGCTTCCGGCTTCCATTACACACTCTGGAACAAATATTAATATTCTTTATAGAGAAATTGTTCCTCTCATAAACGAACATGTATAGCATTCAATTCGAAAAGACGTCCATAAAAATTCAAGGCCATATTTTCGAACTGAATACAGTGAGAGCTACAAATGCCTAAAATATCCATTTTTTATTTTAAATGTATTATAGAGTAATATAAATATATGTCGAAGAAGAACGAGCAGGAGGAAGTACGTCGAATTGAATGTTTACGCGGAGGCTGCGTGTTTATTCTTTTCAAAAGGCAGTGATAGTTCAAATTCTAATGTCTTCTATTTAACTACTGTTGGTCATATTTGCTAGTACCAATTGCAAAGCTAGATGGCGCATCTCTTTCTCGCTAGCAACATTCGTAAGATGTGTTCCAATATATAGTCGATGGGACCATTTGTATGATACCTTTGTTCGAGGCAGTAACAAAGGATCAACAAGACGGAGCAGTTATAGAGTGCATTCGGTTGACACTCAGCGGTCTCAGTTGCTAAATAAAATATGCATTTGATTGACCCACTTCAATTGATCAGCCAATCGTCTATACTTCCTCTTTAAGTATATGTAGTATAATAAATATTATTCAGAAAAGAATGTATACCAATAATAGTTTTAATTATTAAATAGGACGAGAATTTTATCGTCTTCTTTTGGCCGGTCCATGAATAACGAATGGCTGCTTCATCCGTCATCACAATTTTTAAAATATTTCGCGTGAAATTCTCTGGATCCACGCCCCCTATTGATCGAATTTTTGCTCTCTGAAAGTATATATATTATATTAATCATATTTGTAGATATATATATTATAATCGAAGTGTATATATTTCTATTGAGAAGTTTAAATCGAGTCAGAGATGCCTTCAAGCAATAGAATTCTTTCAGAGGTGGATTCCAATTCATAAACGAAACTTGAGTTCAAGCTACCCTTGAAACCTATAAGATGTGTAACATACAATATAGATTTTACACGTCTTAGGCTGCCTTCACATGCGGTGTAAGATATGTACGGTGTACTACGCCAGCACCCAGCAGACATGCTTGCGCATTATCGCGAAAATGATTTGATTGGTTAATACGTTTTAGCGTAAGTTACGTTTACGCACCTTACACCGCATGTGAAGGCAGCTTTAAGCTTGAACTTCATCTTAAGTTTCGTTTATTAATCCCGGGGCATTTATTTCTATTAAGATAACATAACTCAAACCCAATTTAAACTCTTCAATGGAAACATGCATTACATACATATATTTTTAAGAAATTTGAGTCTGATTTCAGCCTATGTTCGAACTCTGTGACTGCTTCAGTCGTGGCGAGTGGCAAAAGTTCATTAACTTCGTTGAAGCTGATAGTTTGGGAGTTTGAGGCCGAATTATTTGATAATAAATTGCCTGCGATTTCCAGTAATTCATTGAGTTTCCTCAATATAAGTTTATGTTCTTCTCTACAGGCTCCTATAATATATATATTTAATTAAATAGTTGCGAAATGCAACATATGTATATTTTGAATTCATATTTAAATCGACATTTAGCGCTATTTAAAACAACTTATTAAGTGATTTATTTGACATTTGAATGAATGATAAATCATAGGGTTTGTCCCTTTTCGTTAATCTGCAGTAATGGCGCAATTGACATATACTGACCGGAATGTATGGCGTCCCTTGAAGCATTTAGGAACCGCGTTACAGGACCGCTCATCTCATTAATAACTCAAGACGAAAAAGCGTGAGTTAGCATACATTTTGGATTAAAAAACTTTAAATAATGAAATTGAAAATTTTTTTTAAATGTATGCTGAAATACGCTTTTCCATTTTCAATTACTTATGGTGGGGGACTCTATAGCGCGGTTTCTAAATGCATCAAGGGAAGCTAATACATACTGGTCAGTGTATAAACTAACATTGACGGTTTACAATGCTAGATTCGTTCGGTGTAGAACTTATTGAATTTTGAAATGCGGACTGTTAATTGGTTATTATAACAATGCAGATATCCAATCAACAATCACAACGTTCTAAAATCCAGCAAGTTGTATG